>NC_061519.1:17242500-17385000 GCF_022379125.1 Scophthalmus maximus
CATGTTTACAGGACCTTTTTTTCCCGACTCTCATTCTTATAAACAAAGTCATGCTATGCTGTCCGAACCTGCAATGGGAAATTAGCTGGGACCCAGGTGTTTGTGTTATACCAAGGTCTGGACCAATAAAATACTAAATACTAAACTCTTGAATAGTGAACAGAAGCAAATAGAGAGCCAGCTCACAGATGAGCTCCACAAGAAAGACAAGCTCACCAAAAGAATGACCCAAAAAAAGGTGGTCTGACCCCAAAGCCTATATTGACTGAGAAAAAAAGAGAGTCAGAAGAAGAGGGGGAAGAAATAGGAAACAGTTAGTTGGCTAAAAAAACATCCTTCTGAGACCCCTTTCCCCCTTCTTACCTTACTCACTCCACACTCCCCCCTTCCCCCTGCCTACCCTTTATCCTACCACTACCATTTTAACTTTCTCCCGAAAACAAACCCTTTACCGTCCTCACCTCCAACAATCGTGGGGCATGTGTCACATAATGTAATGTACTTAACAATATATAATATTGTAGGGTATGTAGTATGTATATAACACATTATATGTAATGCACTTTTAAAACGTTTGTAATGAATATAATATGTAATATATAGTGTATATAATATTGTACAATTATTTATTCTTATGTCAGGTTTTTTCCTCCCCAGGGCTTCCTGAGCCTGTGTAATCCATCAATCCATGTCTGCGATGTAACTATATGTGTCACATAAATCTGGTCTCTAAACTAATTATTATTATTATTATTATTACATCTCATTTCCCACTGCCTTTGGTTATATGGTGGAGCCCAACTTATTATACACAGCAAATGAACCTTGTCAGGTTTTAGTGGCGCCTGTGAGTCAGTGCGGCACAGCGCCCCCTGGTGTGTGGTCTCAGAATGAGCCTCTACCGGATTGGCTGAGCGGTTGTCAGGAGTGTTTACAGGAAACATGGCTTCCCTGTCTGTTGGAGAGCTTCAAGAAATGGAAGGTGGGTAAATATCTAATAATGCAGCCACAACATTATCGCATCCTGTGGGCGAAGCGGCATTCGTCTGTACAAAACGTGTCTGGCTTTCATATGAACACATTCGGCGACTGGCTTTGCTTGTTACTAAGCAGACCTCCATCCTTGGCTAGCTGGCGAGCTAACAGGCTAACAACAAGACTCGCTAGTAAACGCTATCAAGTCAACGCACCCCTGTTTTGTCTCATGTTTTATCAAGCTGCATTTCTCTGGCCGCGTCTTGACGTCTGGTGGCGTGAGACTGTAGTTTATGTTTAACGTGGCCTGTCCGTCCATATGACATGTTCCAATTGTAGCTCGCTGCTAACCAGCCTGCGTGTGAGTGCAAGTGAGCTAATCTTAGGCTGCACGCTGTCTCTAAAGCTGAATAACAGCTAGGATCGCATCCAACAGCAGTTAACACCGACGGATCCATGAACTGGGTGCTGTTATCGCGACGGGGGCACGCGTGTTCTCACAATTGTCGCACGTTTCATGAAGCAGAAACATGATTTAACAGACACGGGAACCAGACGACAGATCTGCACCTGGTGGTCAAATTAAAGCTTCTATTCTCTTCGTGTGCTGACTGTAGTGGACCGGAGGGGTGAGTCCGAGGAGTCTGGCGATGATGAGACCAGGAGGAAGAGTATCAATGGCGACGTGGATCCCACTCAGCCCGCTGCCACAAGTAAATCCACACATCTCCTGCACAGCCACGTGGAAAGAGACCCATCCACCCAATCAGCCTGTCAGCTGCTTTCATTTTGAAAACTGCTTTCAGAAAGCTTTTTTAGTTCTGTGACTTATTTATTCATACCTTACCTTGATGTAATGGCCTCATTATTGTATCTGATCTAATCCTCCTCCCATTAAAGGTAAAGAAGAGTCTCCTGTTGACATGGACACCATAACACTGGACCCCGACGAAGAGGTTAGAACAGCATCTAAAAACACTACTGCACTTACTGTCCCCACATTCATTCTTTTATTACCTTTTATTGCTATTCATCTCTAATGACTCCTTTTGTTGGGACGTTAATCAAACACTTCAGCTGTATTTAAGAAAATTAACTCTTTGTGGTAGTTTTTATTTGTAGAGCTTGGTGGTGGATACAACACAAAACATTGTCAAATTGTTTTATTTTTAAATAAAAAACTTTTTTTGGCCAAATGTTTCCCCACCATTACTGTATTTTGTTGTCCTTAAAGTCAATGTGTGCGATGGATGGACACTTGTATGTACATGACAAAATTAACTAATAACAAGTGATATTACGCATAGACAGTTTGTCATCGAGAGCTGTCTTTTTTTCTGTCTAGGACGTTGATCTTGTTCATTGTCGCATTGGAAAGATTGAAGGATTGGAGGTGCTACAAAAGGCTAAAGTAAGTTACCTCAGTATGTTGCGCCACTGTCACTGAGTGATGAATTAATGGTAGTAGCGTGGCATGCAGGGGTTTGGATTCTGTGATGAAATCATTATTTTTGTCACCTTTCTTTTACTTTCTCTTCATGCAGACACTCTCCTTACGGCAAAACCTCATCAAAAAGATAGAAAACCTTGACAGTTTGAGCTCATTGCAGGAACTAGATCTCTATGACAATCAGATCCGCAAACTGGAGAACCTGCACAACCTCACAGAGTTGGAGTAAGTCTGGGAAAAAACCCTCTTTGTCATCCCCACATATGACAGATGCATAAGGTTTTTAATGTAGATATACAGTGATATTAGGACAGTGACATGTCAAATGACATGGAAATTTGTTTGTCTGATCAACAGGCAGCTTGATGTGTCCTTCAACGTTTTGAGAAAGGTGGAGGGTTTGGAGCAGTTGACTCGGCTGAAGAAGCTTTTTCTACTTCACAACAAAATTGGCAGCATCGCAAACCTGGAGCACTTCACAGGCCTGGAGATGCTGGAGCTGGGCTCCAATCGCATTCGGGTGAGATGTTTGATTAAACCTTTTTGTCCCTGTCTTGTTAGTCTTTACATGAAGCTTTGACGTTATGATGTCAAAAAGACACAACTTTACCATGTTCCTTTGTGTCCACAGGTCATAGAAAACCTGGATACACTGGCATCTTTGCAAAGTTTGTTTCTTGGAACCAATAAAATAACTAAGTTTCAGAATTTGGATGGTTTACACAACCTGACTGTTTTAAGTATTCAGGTAACTCAAATCTTCTTCAGCACTAAGAAGTGGTTGCAAGAAATAATCTTCATAATGTTTTGTGACACATTGCTTTGTAATGTTGTGTCCATTTATTTTCAGAGTAATCGGATTACTAAAATTGAGGGTTTGCAGAATCTTCTAAGCCTGAGAGAGCTCTATATGAGCCACAATGGCGTTGAGGTCATCGAGGGCTTGGAGAACAATGTGAGTTATAGAAATTCAATAGCTCATCTCTGAAAGGACTGGATGTCCATCATGCTTTTTGCTAAATGTGCAAACATGTACGACCAAGTTTATTCTGTACGTTCAAAAATTGTTTGTTCTCCCTCACAGAAAAAGCTTACAACCCTGGACATTGCAGCCAATCGAGTAAAGAAAATTGAAAACATCAGCCATCTGACAGAACTGCAGGAGTTCTGGGTATGGATCCTTTGCGAAGTTGAAACAAAATGTTTTACTTTCTATTATGATAAACTATTTTATTATAACGTTGTTGCAATAGTTGTGACATAACAGGAAAAACAGTGATATGTACATGATCTGTTAATTCAAAGTCTCAATAAGCCATGTCAGTTAAATATACCTGTGCTTATTCTGCTACAACATGTATAACGTGGCTGAAAAAATCTGAATAGAAAGATAAATTAAATGGAAAAGTGAAACGAAACCTGATTAGTTGAAGAACTAGTGTATTTGATAGCACAGTTTTTCAAGGGGATCTAATTATTCATAATTCAATTTCAAAGTTTCAAGGCCGCTTACACCACTAACAAAATAACAGTCAATCAAAATACACTGATAAACTAAAATTTTTTAATGATTGATTCATTTTTAATTTGATCTGGTAACTGATGAATCAATGAATTCTTTAGTAAAGTCTTATGAAGTGTACCTTTTGATGATTGAACATCAATTGAATATTTCACTGCTCTCCACAGCTTCCATTTGTTGCAAAAGTGAGTAGCCATGCAAGACAATGTTAATTGTGTCTTTTTCGTCTTTTAATCTCCCCCCAGATGAACGATAATCAAATAGATAACTGGTCAGATCTTGATGAGCTGAAGAACGCCAAGTCCCTGGAGACGGTCTATCTCGAAAGAAACCCGCTACAGAAGGACCCACAGTACCGGCGAAAGATCATGCTGGCGCTTCCCAGCGTACGCCAGATTGACGCAACCTTCATCCGCTTCTAAACTGCAGTATAAACCTCACCTGCCAACTTCACAGTGTTATCCCTCACCCCCACCCCCCCTCACTCCCCCGCCTATAGAAAAAAAACCTTCATTTTAAAACACTCACTGAATCATATAATCAATCCATATACACAAATATGCATTCCAACAATAAACTCACCCATGGCTCACGCTACATACATGCATGAAGGTATGCACTCATTCACACCTTGATCTATGCTATTGTATGGAAGCTTATTTATTTATTAAGCTGGAAATGAACTGTGATGGTACCTGAATTCCATCCCCCCATCCCCCATCTCTCCTCTGCACTTATTTTTCTTTTTTGTTTCGCATCAAGGACACCATATGGAAACATCATCACCTCAACTACACAGTGCCCATTAGCATGATAAGAAATCTGTCTCATTCATCATATTGTTAAAGTTGCACTTCTAACATGATAGGAAAACGGTGGCATTCTCAGTAGTTGAAAGACTTTGTGGGTTAATTCCTTCTGGTTGAACGGGATGAGACTGTTCTCAGATTCTACACAGTCAGTAAAACAGTTAAAAATCACCATTAAAGGGAAAGTCCATGACAAAAATATAATTTACATTTTTTAATCTTAAGAATTCTACTTATTGTCCCTTAATGTTGAATTAAAATGCTTCAGAACTTCTCCAGATACCAAACATGTCACAGAAACGTTTAAAATTAAGCCTATCAGGCCACACAGAGACTGTGCACTTAAATGCAATTTAGTGGCACATACATACATCCGTCTCTTATAAGGAAACTCATATCAGCAGAAACTGATGGATCATTTTAATAAACTGGTGTCATGGGCTCATTTTCATGTGTATTCCTTCCAGACAAGTTGTAAGCCAAATTTCTGATCAACAACAGTGACCTGTGCAGTAAAATAAAGCTCATGAGAATGTAAATTTATTTTATATGTTCATAAGATAGTTTTGTAATCAGTGCTACAAAAAGTACTGAACCAAACTTGGCAGAGGGATTGGTCATGGGCCAGGGAAGAACCCATTAAATTTTGATGCAGTTGCGGTTAAAGAGGAGTATCATTTTATTTAACCGCTTTCTTGAACATTGAGATGGGGCAGTTTTTACAATGGCGGAGGTATGTGCTCTACCGGGTGCCAATTTTTTTTATCCCCAAAAAACTGACAAAACGCAAAACTGGACTCACGTGTGATGTTCACTAATGTAAGATAAATTAAATCTGCTGTTTGCAGAAAACCCTTAAACACATTTTGAGATTAACTGAAGTCACTACATTGACAGTATTATTCTCATCTGACCCTTGGCGTTGCTTAAAAAGAAATGCTGATGTATATTTATTGGCTGTATCGCTATTTTCAACCAATGGTGAATGACTTGTTCTTCAAGTCTCTTGTATATAAAATGCTTAAGTGCACTTGATTGATTCTCTTGCCCTTTAAAATTAAAAAGGATCTTTTATATTAAACAAAATTCCCACCTCAGGGCTCAAATGTCACTTGTCAATATGGTACAGAAGCCTCAGATTTCTGCAAATTTCCATGGGGAGTGCTAAACTAAGTGCTTTCTGCATAAGATACAGAGGATTGTCCAATTCATTACTTGCTGGTTTTAAGGGGCCGAGATAATACTCAATCTCCCTTTGTAAGTCAGAAAATAATATCTTGGTTTGTATCATAGATGTCGATAGACGGTTTTATGATTTTTAAAGAAATAGAAACTGTGATTACAAACTTTTTCAATGCAACTGTTCATGGTTATTGAACATGACCATCCCTCAACTGTTCTTGGTTATTGAACTTGACCATCCCTCAACTGTTGTAACATTTATTAGCCCATATCAGACTATGAGCAAAACTGATGGACATTACGAATTACTGATCATCACTGATGTGAATGTAATTTGAGTTCATATTTAGGTTTAACTTCAATTACTTTATAATTGGACAGTGGGATTGGAACTGTCCCTTTGTGTATTTGTAAGTATAATTTAGACATGACAAGTAGAAATTCAGTGCCATCATCACCTTCTTTTTGCAGTGATTTTCCTTTTTTTCCTATTTACGCCAGGCAGCACAACATATCAGTGTGAGATACCGTAATTAAGATAACTTGAACTTTTCTGGTCATTGAATGAGCAGTTTATTCCAATTGCTATTAGCTCTATGTTGTTAGAACTGAGTCTTCAGGTTTTGGACTTGGTTGATGCTGTTATCTAACTGAATGTAATATGCAAATAACAATAAAAATTACACTACTTAAGTCTATGCTATTATATTTGTCATGACTGATACAAAGCAATTTAGCAATGGAGTAGTCAATCTTAGGGTAATTTGTACCTTATTCCCTAATGTTCTTAATTTACAACAAAGGGGAAAAGTATGAAAAAAGAATAAATATTTATTCCATTTATCAGAAGTTAATTTATATTTAAAAGTAAATCTAATTTAAAAAAAAATATATTTTAGTTCATGTTATTCACGTTTTAATTAAAGTGCCAGTCCATGTAGATTTGTGGATGTAAAATTTACCTAACGTGATTAGTAACTGACTCATGTAAGAATTCACTTACAACAAGATTCAACATGACATTTGCACATCATACTTTCATTCTGGTAAAACAAAGACACAAATGAAAAAAGGTTTTCCTGTCTGAATTTCTGAATCTGAATTACAAAAATTCTAAAAGTAGACTTTATATTTAACCTCAATCGTTCCAATACTTCTTTTACAGGAAAGTAAATAAAAATCCCTGCAGCAAACATCCATTAAAATTGGCCTTTGAGTGAAATCACACCCTTTATTTCATGAAGTTAAAAACTTTTAAATCAACAAACCAAAAATAACAGAATAACAGTATACAATATATAATTCAAGAATATCAAATATCATTTGCTGCCCGGGTTGTATTTACTTCTTTTCACTCACAAAATAACAAAAACGTGTAATTTGCCCAGGGGTGTCCTGAACTCCATTACCCACAACGCACCGCAATCCTCCGATGATGACGCATAGGGGGCTCGCGCCGCGCCAGGCAAGGGGAAAAGGACGGCGTAGCGCATGCGCCACATTTATGTTGTTGTTTGTGGCGGTAAGATGGCGGCGCTCGGAGACGCCTCAGCTCCGGGGATGAATGGGTTAATACAACAATTCACAGCGATAACAGGTAAAAACAGCGTTTCGTCTCGCGTGTGATCCGTCCAGCTCGTGTGGGTCGCGGAGCAGGAAGAGCTCCCGTGTCCCGACAACCACCAAATCAGAGCACAGGGGAGAAAACGCACGTTCAATGTGTGTGTGGCCCCTGCGCTGTCAGTGCTCCACGGAGGGGGGAAGCAGAGGCAGTCGTCTGCTAAACTCAAGTCAAAGACTCGGAAAGGGGGTCGGAAAACCACCGGCGTTGAAAATGATCCTCCACAGCCACTTCGAAATGTCTTATTTCCCCTGCGATGGTCACTAAAGGGTCCACCTCGCTCGCCCGGAGCAGGTTTTTATGCTCTTTCCTTGCGCTGCCTGTCCGTGTGACAACGAGGAATGGACGTCGGCTGTGAACATTCTCCTTCTTCATCGCCAGCCGGGCTCCGTGTTGTCTCAGTCAGCCCTCTCTCTCGGACTGTGGTCGGGCGAGCTCATTCTCCGTCTCTCTCTCTCTCCTCTCTCTCAGACGTCCTCTGCGGTGTGTGTGCGAGTGTGTGTTCGTGTGTTCGTGTGTGTGTGTGTGCGCGCTTCGACAGGACGAACAGTTTTTTGTTGTTTTTTTCAGTTTAAAGTTATTTATCGGTGAAAAACCGGAGACTCCGGTCGGGGGCTGCCGCTCGACTCGGAAAGTGAAACGGACATGCGCAGTGCTGAGAGAGCACATTGTAGCCACGGCGCTACAGCTACTCTGTAAAAGCACTGAAAGTTAGTGTGCATTATTAACACACTTGTATGTGCATTGTGGTCAGTTATGGTCTGAAGACACTGAAGGACCATCCAGGTGTTTTTGCATGTTTTGATCTCATCGTGTAGCCTGTACTTTGCCTGGCTGTCTTCTATTTCCTGGAGCACACCACACTCCTTTTTAAATATGGATGCGGGGTTTCTTCTCCCTGTTCGGACTTCCAGGCAGTTGTTTGTCTGTCGTTACAGTTGTGTTGCGGTGACTAGTGTGCTCGCACCCGTGGTAGAGCAAAGATCCTCACTTCAAAATAACGTCTCCTCCCATTATTCAAATTCAAGATTCAACAACTGTATTGCGATTGTGCAAGAACAACGGGATTGCCACTGTGTCACCCTCGAGTCAAGTTGAGCCTGTTTTAAAGGAAATATGCAAAATATGATGTAAAAAACAACAGCAATGTAATAAAAATATGTATTTTTTAAGCAAAGGTATAGATAAGTAAAAGATAAAACTCTTCAATAAAATACAAATAAGCACAAGTCGAGGTACCGAGGGTGGAAAGAAAAAAACAAGCATGATAAATAATATGAATATTGTACAGGGTGTTATAAATATGATGTTATTGCAGTGTTTTAAGGTGACAAATGTTGCACATGATACATGGGATTATAATTATAACGATTGTTATTGGATTATGAATATCAATTAATTCATGCGTATATCACTTAGGAATAATTTTAACTATTTAAAAATAGTTTTAACGATACAACATCATTTATTAGTTCATTATATTTGTATGGCAGTATGTACACATGAGTTGTATTAAACAGGTAATAACATTTATAGATTAGTATGGTAATTCATGCACAAACAAGAGTGCTATAGATAACGGCTGTATGGATTGATACACAAACATCAAACTCTTCTGTCGCTGATGTTTTGTATGTAGAATGCCAGCTCGAAAAAAAAGTTCGTTTATGCATTTAATTTATTGTGTCACTTGTGGCCATGAGATCTAACATACATAGTTTGCCCCTCAGAGAAGGGAGTTCCGTTTTCAACACTTAAATGTTACGAACAATTTATATCTTGGTCGTGATTCGTTAATAAGCAAATTCGAATGAAGTATTTTTCTTTAAAAAACATTGAAAACAAATATCGGGCAATATGTCATGGAATGGTTAGTTTTATATCGTAGGGTTTGGCTATACAATGATAGATGTTGATCAGCCGGCTGAGATTTTTTTCCAAACCATTTATACTGACCTGTATCCATTTGTTTTAAAACCTACAGTGTGTTTGATTATTTTGAGCAATGTTTTAAATCATTGCACAGGTTTACTTTATGGCAACATTGTATTTTAATGTGAATTGTGCTGTGATGTGATTAAGACCTGTGGTTGTCAATTAGGTAATTCATTGAAATGCTCAAGTTAGTTTATCCATGATCAATTTCTCAACCAATTTTCCAGAACATTTCACAATTTATATTTTCAGGTCACATTGATACCTTGATAAAGGAGTAGAATTATACCATTGGTTGTATTGTTTTGCACATTTAAACTTTGACACCTGAGTATCAATTACATGGAACTACATGGCTCGTGTGAGTGTTTACACATTTAGCTGTGCAGTTTTGCCTGTGTGTGTTTCTAAATATCAGTATGTCTTTGTCCAAAACTCTTTCTAGGAGCCACTGAGAGTGTAGGGAGGCATATGTTGGAAGCATGCAACAACAACCTGGAGATGGCAGTGACCATGTTTCTGGATGGAGGACCGGTAGGGATCGCAGAGGAGCCCAGCACCAGCTCCAGTTCAGCTGCTTCAAGCAGCAGAGCTCCACCTTCAGAGTAAGCTCATACGTTTCTTCACAAACTTGGGTCAGAAAAAAGTCAAACACGGTCTTCATATACCCTTTTTTAATCCGTCAAGTTTTAGTATCTTTAAAGATACACCTAAAGTTTCTCAATCAGAGTTGGGGGGAAATGTTTTACTGTAGATTATTTCTCTTAGATTCGTATGTGTTTCTTTATGTCTCAGTGAAGTACGAGCACCCATTCCGCAAAAACAGGACATATTGGTGGAACCAGAGCCGCTGTTTGGAGGTATTGTACTCCTTTTTTTGTTTTGTTTTCCTATTCTACCTCATGTAAATATATCTGAAACTAAATTGCTCTTTTGACTGGCTATGCTTTTTCAATCATCTGCTTGAGTGTAACTTTTGATCTCGTCTATCACACATGCAGTGCCAAAGAGAAGAAGACCCGCTCGATCAATATTCGATGGTTTCCGAGACTTCCAAACAGAAACAAGTAAGAAATATTGAAGTCTTCCAAACTTTACCTTTACCTGACGCCCATTTTCTATATTTAGTTTTTCTTGTCCCCACATAAGCCCAAAAGCAACGTACTCCTCCAAAAAGTTTACTATTCCCTTACCTCTTTCAATCACAGTTACAAAGTCAACTTTTACAACCAAAAAGTCAGAGTCAGTATATGACATACTGAAAACCCATCTCAAACCATGTATAATTTTTCATGTTTGTCTGAAGACTGAGTACAGCACAGACCAAAACACAGCTGAAGTAGCGCCACTACTACTAGGACAAAGTGTCTGCTTTGAAAGGTTAAAGAATCTGGTTGGTGGTGAACATGGTATAAATTAATGCTCCATAATAACAGTAAGCAACAGCCAATTGACCAAATCTGTTAATTTTCTCTCTATCTGAACCCTTTTTTTTATGACTGTGCCTTTACCTCTGTTGATGATTATGATTGTTTTTCTCCTCCTAGTCCGTCAGGAACAGGAGCTTCGTAACGGTGCCACAGTGGATAAGAAATTGAGCACCCTGGCAGACCTTTTCCGTCCTCCCATTGAGCTCATGCACAAAGGCAGCTTTGAGACGGTGAGGAGTCAATAACCGGACACTTTTCACCGCACGTCTTTATTCAGCTCGTGTGAACTTTCAGTGAAATTTCAGATGGTGAGAGGGTAGGTTACAGCGGGAAAGGGCAAGGCAACATTTGCGGACATTTGGGTTCTCACATACAGCCCCCCAGGAAAGGTTCCACAAAATGTCTTGACTTCAGTGCATGTCTGAAAACAGCTTCACTCGCTCACTCACTCACTCACTCACAGTGAACATTCAAGGTGTTTTTTTGAATCAGCTTTTGTCACGGATTAAAGTTCTTCGTCACTTTGACCAATATCCGTCACCACTAAACTTAGGTTTAAAAGAAAGTCCCTTAAATGTCAGGGCTAGACGGATATTCTTATTGAATGGAGACAGTTCATGAATAGTAACTTTGGTATTTTTTGGTATAGAGTGTTGCATTATGGGTTATATGGAGTGTTAGTGTGTTGCTATGCTAGTGAGCTTTTTCAAGTCTGTCTATAGTGAGTCTTTCAGGGTTAATCAGTCCAGATTGACCTGTAGGAGTAATCAAACTTTGATTCCCTGTGTTTTTCTGAATCTTTATTTTGTCCTTCATGTTCATAGGCAAAAGATTGTGGGCAGCTAGAGAACAAGTGGCTAATGATCAACATTCAAAACGTTCAGGACTTCGCCTGCCAGTGCCTGAACAGGGATGTTTGGAGTAACGACGCAGTGCGGACCATCATCAGAGAACACTTCATTTTCTGGCAGGTATGCGGTTTCAAATCTCTGGGTCGCGTGTGATCTGATGTTGATATGTTGCTGCAAACATTGCACTGAGGTCTTTGTGAGGGGTAAGTTGCTCCAGTGTTTTTAAGATTAAATTGTCCCGACATACATAGAGAGTTAAAGGTAATATATGCAATTTTTCTCTGAATGTGCTTTTTTAAAATTTTATTTTCCAGCAGTTTTGCTAGATTGAGATGTAAACGGCTTATAATTCTAACATTTGACTATGTAGCAATAGCAAAAACTTTCATTCAGCCCCTTAAAGCAAAGGTTAATGAAATATTAGAAAAAGGTACATAACCCAGATATAATATATCCCACGTCCTGCAGGGCGAGGTGACAGAGTTGGTCAGTCGTTGAAGTGAAGATGTGTTTCACCCTCTCCATGTTTTAACTGTGCATCTTTATTGATTTTTCTTACGGAATTTTTTCATTGCAGGTTTATCATGATAGTGAAGAGGGACAAAGATACATCCAGTTTTATAAGCTGAACAAGTTTCCCTACATTTCCATCCTCGACCCACGTACAGGTGAGAGGAGAGTTCATGTGCATTGTGGTCGTGGGAATGCATTTGACCTATGTAGTTTTTGGAAGTCAAGAAAAATGCCTTCTGAGCTATTCGTTCCTGTCTTGTTATGTGACGTCTTCATGGTGTCACATACGCAATAGTTTTCGGACCAATTTAAGCTTCAGATTGCCACTCTAGCCCCAAAAGATATCTTGGAAAGTTTTTGTTTTTTTATCATGTTTTTGTTGTCCTTGACTTTTGAAGCATTCAAAACAGTAATATCCATCTCCCGCTTTTGCTGCTTTTTAATAATGTTCTCTCAATAAATTATGTTAATGACCTGTGCTGTTGATAACATTTTCCAGGTCAAAAGATGGTGGAGTGGAACGAACTGGATGTGGCATCGTTCTTGGAGCAAGCGACCAGCTTCCTGGCAGAGCACGGGCAGCTTGACGGGCCATCCTGCCCCGCACCCCCTGCCAAACGAGCTCGCTCTGTGGGTCTCTCATCCAATGTGTCACCTCTAATTCTATTTCTTTCCTAAAGAGATTCTTCTTCTTAGTTTCTTCTTCTGTGGCAACTCACAACTGATAATCAGTTGTAGAGCCATCATCTGAGACTTAGGTCATCATAATGTTTATCATTCAGATTTAGTTTTGCCTCTTCGCCCGCGCTCAAGGGTGCATTACATGTAGATGATTACATTTTTGTGAACTGAATAATACCACTGTGGAATTATGAGGATATGTTTTATGTACTTAGTTATTTATTCCTCATTTCTAGTGAGTATTTCTCTAAATCTGCATTCGTCTTATCTGAAAGCACCCATAGTCAATTGTAATATTAGATTTTTTTCAGTTTCACACATCCTGGACTAGTTATTTATGTTTTACCGTGGGTGTGTTGTTTTACCAAGCTTGTTATCTACAGCTGTACACTCTTTTTGTTTCCAGGAGAGTCTGATTGACGCCAGTGAAGACAGTCAGCTGGAGGCCGCAATCCGAGCCTCCCTACAGGAGACCCACTACGAGTCCTCAAATGTCCCCGAAGTTCCCGATTCCCCTAGATCAGATGAAGAATCCGATGCGGAACCTTTCTCTGACAGCGAGGGTCCCATCTCTGTTGATGGCTCAGACAGTGAAACATTAGCACCTCACGAAGAGAAAAGTTCAACCAGCAAGCACACCCCGGTCCCTTCGGCCACCGTGGCACAGCAACGTTTACATCCTGACAGTTCAACTTCCTCCCACAGAAAGTCTCCGTACAAAGAAAACAACCACAGTCATAAGAAAGAGGAGAGCAAAAAGAACCACCTGGAGCCCTCGGCCGCTGGTCCTCGTTATCCTCAGATTGGCCCGGATTCGGGGGGAAACCACTGTTCTTCAGCAGCGGAAAATGCTGCGCCAGCAAAGACCAACACCACCAACACTTGTGATGTGGACTGTCCGGACGACAACGGTACGTGTTTGTATTTAAGTGGAAAGTGTCTTAAGCCTCCAGAAAGACCACTCTCAAAATGATTTGTTTAGTGGATGAGAACTTACAGTGTCAACAGGTCAACCTCTTATGCCCGGAGTTCTTCCAACCTCTGCTAAAGCATTCCGCAGCACTCGGTGAGGACTGGAGCCCGCGTCAGGACTTCCATTTCAGAATCAGAAATAACCTCCTTCTCTTTTTTTAATGTTATTTCAGTCAGTTTGTGCACAGGAGCTTATGCTGATTAGACTTATCATAAATTGATGCTGTTTCATTTTTTGATTTTTAAAAAAAAAAGTATATGTGTATTTCTGAAAGATATTTATGACAAGCGTTGTTTTTTTTCCACTTAGGTCCCAAAGCCAGGTTGATGCTCCGTTACCCAGATGGACAGAGAGAGCAAATTTCCTTGTCTTCGAAAGCAAAACTTTTGGTGAGAACACGACCCAACAACCATTTACGAATATCTCAACATTTTGGGAAAACACACCTTCTTTGCTTAGTTCCAGATTGTCAGATTAGATGATGCCACTCTCGTCAGATGGACTTTTTCTTGGCCTGCACCGTTTGCCCGACTGCAGGAAGTAACTGGTTCTGGCCAAGAAATAGTCCATCTATAACTCCCAACGAAAAAGTGAACTAAAGTGTTTACACTTCAGTTTATAGAACCAGGCTAGCTGTTCATCCTGTTTCCAGTCTTTATGTTATGCTAAGCTATGATAACGATTGCTGGTTCCAGCTCCATATCTAGTGTTCTGCTTAAACTAAAATAAACCTGATTGTTTCCTTGTTATATCCAGGCAGCAGTGAATATTATCACATGAGTAATGATTTTTTTACTCAAAATGTCTGACTTCTGGTTTATTGCTCTTTTTTTCAAGGCCTTGGTAAGACACGTCCAGTCCAAGGGCTACCCTAATGAACGCTTCGAACTCGTCACCAACTTTCCCAGAAGGAAGCTTGCCCACTTGGACTATGACATCACGCTGCAGGAGGCGGGGCTTTGTCCACAGGAGACTGTATTTGTGCAGGAGAGGAACTAGCCTTTACCCAGATACACTCACTTTTTGCTTTTCTGTATCTCTCTGGTAGACCTCACCCTTTCTCCAATGATCTGGGACGATGATATTGGCCTTGATCCCATAACATTCTGTTCTCCAGGAATTAGGCCTCGGGTTTTTTTTTGCGAAGACAACTCTTAGTGGATGGACTACTTTCTTTCCCTGCCACTCTTCTAGTCTGAATACTGACATCTCTACTGATAGCCTAATCACTTTGTAGTGCTCTACCACTGGCCAGTAAAGTGTTGCAGCATTTTTTTCAAAAATGTGATATAATCTGTTCCGATGCAGGCTGCAGTTTGTTATGATCACTGAGGCGCATCAGGATGGAATATATATGATATAGATCATGTTCAATTATAAAAAAAAATGACTAAAAAAATGGAACGCAAATTGACAATGAGGCACCAGGGACTTGTACAAAAAGACTTTACCTCCCAGAAAGGACGTTAAATGTCAGAGTTTATTTTCTAGTGCT
Source organism: Scophthalmus maximus (assembly GCF_022379125.1). Classification (NCBI taxonomy): domain Eukaryota; kingdom Metazoa; phylum Chordata; class Actinopteri; order Pleuronectiformes; family Scophthalmidae; genus Scophthalmus; species Scophthalmus maximus. The sequence goes on from NC_061519.1 coordinate 17,257,938, forward strand.
TCTTGTTATTTCCTTAACCTGGGGACGGGTAAGGAAGGCTCATTGTTGTTTATTTTGACTCAAATTTGGTCTCTCACCCGGCCATTGTTTGAACAATTATAATTATTTGGAAGAAAACGGTTCGCAAACTACAACCCGAGAAAACGTGTCCGACATCAGTGACACACTTGTGTAGGTCTGGGAGGATCTGGGTTGATCTACACATTTTTATTCAAGTTTCTATTAGAGACTAGTAGATTGTTTTTGGATTTCAACTTTTGATACAGAAAGGAACGAACGAAGGGTGGTCTCATCAGTCGGACCTATACTGTACAGAGATGGCTTGGAGAGACTGGTATTTAGCTGTAGTCATTGTTTCTTTTCCTTTCTTTTTTTATATGCTGCCAAGAAAATATGCTGATGTTGAAATATAACCACCAAAACCAAGGGAGATTCTGCTTGGTCTTTTGTGACTTCATTTTATAAACAAGTTATTGAAAGAAATGTCATTACTTCAATGGCACATATGTTGTAGGAAAAACAAAAAACAACACTTTTAAAATAAATATTTGAGGCTCATAGAAATAAAAAAGGAGCAACACCCCAGGACAAAAAGCAACAAATCATAATGCAGAGGTTTGTTGTACTGTGGATGGAAAGAGATCATCAAAGGGGAACTCTGGTAGTTTTCAACCGGGGTCCTTTGTTAATAAATGTGGATGTTTAAATGAATGCTACCTACCAAGCTGTAATCAGTCCAGTAGATCAGTGGCTACAATGTAATCTTTGCCAAAAAAAAAAAAAGACTATGATTTTTTTATTCAGACCCTGCCAACACTACACACGTCCACGAGAAGTCGCCGTGTTGCAGCTGCAGACTGAGGCGATTCCAAAAGTTTTTGCAAGTACTATTCATTTACACTCGCTCATAATTAAACACAGGGCCCAGGTTGAAAAATACAGTGATTCCCCTTTAATATGATACTTTGAAGATATTCTTTCTGAGGGTTCCCACAGGTCCTTGAACGTAAGTATTTGGGCAAAAATTAAGTTTCTGAAAGAAGACAAATTATCATGGGTTATTTAAAAGTGCTTGATATCATATATTTTGTGCAGAAATAGACGTCTCGGCTTTTCAACTCCCAATAAGTCCCTCTATCTTTCACTCAACTTAATATATTGTTCTACTGTGTTAAGAGAAGGCACGAGACGACAGTCTGCCATCGCTGTAACACCACAAATTGAGAAACGTTCTCACATTTAAGCCTCTCTTTTAGCTCTCATTGTGAACATTCTTACTGTAATAATGTCAAACTGTGCCGTGTTGGTTCCCGGAACTTGAAGGAAATTGAGTCTGGCAAGTCCTTGAAAAGCCCTTAAATTTGATGTTGGAGAAAGTTTTGGAACCCTGTCTGATGTCCCAGACGTGTGTTGAAACTCAGACCTTGACTTTGTCTGCTAAATGAAACGGGACACAATGGCTGTATAAGGATGAGACATTCCCATGCATCAGCCTACTCAAGAGTTAAAAGCGCTTCCTCAATGGTACAATGGAGGCAGGATCTGGACAGACAGGGTCTGAAGCACTTGGTTGTAGTTTCAGCTCTTTAATATAAAGTGTGCCTGAAGAGTAGGTTCACAGTTACACACAGTTCTTCACTTGACCAGTTGGTGGTGGCAATGTGCCCCGAAGGGCGACACTTCACCAACAAATGAGTCAATTTACCATGAATGTACCTTACAAAAAATATTCAAGTAAGCCTCATAAAATGTCAAACAGGGTAGGGAATGTTGTCAGCGTGTTCTACAGAGTAAGAGCACCCTTCACAATGAACCTCTGGAGTTGTGGCGGTTGGTTCTGATGAGAAGCTGCAGCCAGTTGTTTTGTGTTTTGTCGGAGTTTCTTGTCAGGCACTCCAGTTCTGGAAGAACGGACTGCCACAAAGGTTCGCTGATAGCAGAATAAGCTGTGAGGTAAAATGTCAGCTATCCAAAATCACGCCTGATTACAGGATTAAATTCAGGTTCTGTCTTCCCCGAGGGCCCCAACCAACAGTGACTGTACAGGGCAATGGTCAGAGTTGAAAGAAAAAGACATGCAGCTGTACAAACAGATGAGGACACTGACTGTGTCTCACTCCGCTTGCTGTGTTGATACTGCAGGACATGGGGGGCATTTCTTCACTAGTTTTTTTTGTGTCAGCTTGTGAACTATTTAAAAAGTTGTATTGGGTAGTGTTGTTTGTGTTTTGTTAATTTTGGACCTCTTAGGGGGGTGAAACCTTTTTTTAAATCCTGCCTTTCAAATAAAACCTACATTTATTAGTCATGAGCTAACTGGGACAGCAGCCTCATACCAGGTTAGTTTCATGGGCTGTGTGTTGCATAACAAGGGTGTTGACCCCAGTCAACCTTGGTCCTTTTTCGCAAGTTCTCAGAATGAAATCAATGGAAGTTAATGAGTGATCAGTGAGGGATCATCCCACCACTGGTCTTACACAGCCTGTGTACAGTTGTGTAACATCTTCTTTGGCATCTGGTCCCTTATCGTGTCATCAGAGTTATTTTATTAATTACCTACGCCAGGGAGGTTATGTTTTCACCCCCGTCCATCGTGTGGTTGTAGGTTTGTCAGCAGGATTACGCCAAAAATGCTGAACAGATTTCAATGAAATGTGATGGAAGGATGGGACATGAGCCAGGGGAATGATCTCTATGAGTTTGTGCAATTTGGTGCCTGATTGAATTAAAGGGGACTATTGGCCTTTGGTGGAGGGGTGCACCTTACTGAGGGCCATTCTCATTTATTTTGGGCTTCAGGTGTAAATTTAGAAACATTGGAGGTGTGGTGTTAGAAAGAAGTAAACATTTGGGGGGTGGTGTTGCCCCACACTAGAGAATTCTATGAGTAGACTTTAACTTCCTGCAAAAAGGATAGAGTAAAGAAGGATCACATAAAGCCAAAGACCTGTGGCAGAGATGCATTTGGAGACATTTTACATCCGCCAAGGACGTAATGTGATAGGTTGGGTTTGTCTGTTTGTTTGTCAGCAGGATAACTCAAACGTTTAAGAACGGATCTTTCATGAATTTTTTTTTAAAATGGATAGGTCTCTGCATTGGTACTAGGTTATTCATTTTTTTGGGGATGGATCTCGATCCTGATCCAGGATTTGTTTTTCCTATTGCAAGATGAAGGCTTAAGTTGACAATTTGAATCATATCTTCACAAATACATAACTTTTCAAAAAATAGACGGGGACGGGAGTGTCTGAGTTGCTCTTGTTGCCTGAGTTGATTTTGGGGGTTGGATCTGAAAACACGCCAGCCGACCCTCATGTGTCAACCCGCCGGTGCCGTGGTAAAAAGCAACTAAGTACATTACAGTGTGTGTGTCTTCTTTTCTCTTTTTCTTCTCTGATTAAGAGATTGTGTGTATCACATGCTTGGCAGCTGAGCATTATGTCACAGTTAACTCCTACATGTATATTCTATTCTTACCTCCTTCTTACCTCCTTCTTACCTTAAAAATACTTGGCTGTGTGCCTCGACAACACCCCCCCCCCCCCCCACCCCCATATTAGCACATTTGCATCTGAAGACATAGTTGCTTATATGATCAGACAGAGTCCTAGAACCAAGAAAAAAAAAGCGTATTGCAAAACAGACCATGCTTATATCCAATCTATAATGCTTTGTTAAACGCCCTGCTCTGCATGTTTCAGGAAAACAACCATTGATGATAAGCTCATCTGATTGAGCACGGTCAGGATTGGCCTTATGAACTACAATCGCCTTGTCAGGTAGTTTGATAACAAAGTTAGGATTATTTCAAATGATTCGCTATTATTGATGAGTGACATACTTAACTGTCCGTGTTCACTGCTGCAAATATGTATACAAAACAAACCTTTATGTCCAGATCATTTCATTTTCTGCAATTCAAATACATTTTTAGCTTTAAAAAACCCCAAATTCTTCTAAAAATGCACACTGACAGTGTTATCAGGAGGTGTCACTATGCGAGTGAAGTGTCAGCATTGACTGACAAAGCACAGTGATCTGTGAGAGTTCAGGAATGTGGCACAGGTAAAGGTGTCTCATATATAGATGCACAAAACAGATCACTAGAGGCTAAATGTTTTTTAATCAGTCAAAAGTCAATTTACAGTCATTCCTTTGAAAGCAGCTGACAAAACCAGTGACTGAAGCAAGCAGGCCTATTTTTAAAAAAAAAACAAAAAAACAGCCAAGTGGTCACTCAGAGAGGTGAATCAAAATAGAAAAAGTCTAATACAGAAGCAAATTCTGGCTAAGGAGTTTGAATACTGGAAATCATGACTAAAATGTCAGGGAGGAGACCGGTCAGGTGATGAGCTACGGAGGATGCTGACGACGACGACAAATAGGGGAGAGGTGAGGAACGACAGAGTCTGGAGTGTTAACATGTTATGAGGAACAATTTTTTTTTCTAAACTACGCCCTATAATGTTTGTATTCGTTAACAAAATGTGCTTCACATAAATAGTGTCATTGGTTGGTTCAGTGGGATGGAGAGAAAGAAAAATGCCTTTCTGAACTATGCTTGCACTGTTTCCTAACTTCTTTGTGACTTTCTCATGACATCACTTAACATAGAATATCTTATGATAGGGACACTTTTTCTGACACATTATTTGCAAAAATATTTTTGGAAAATGTCCTTTTCTCATCATAATTATGTTGACCTTTGACCAATCAATCAGCTCTGAAAGTTAATCCTCTGGAGATACCCTCCCAAGTAGTAATCCCACCAAGTTTGGTGAGAAGAGTTATTTTGTGGTGCGCACGCACACACACACGTGCACGCACGCACGCACTCACACACACACACACACACACACACGCACACACACACACACACACACACGCTCAGGGGCGAAAACAATATCATGCAGGGTGTTGAGTACAAAAAGTACAAAGCAGGGTCAAAGAGATGGACCCAGAGAAGAGATCATAGGGAACAATGCTTGGGAACATCTTCGCCATCCGTTATGAGCTGCAGAATTGTTCAGTCCTCTTACAGGCAGTGGCTTATCAAAGGTTTACCAGAATTTGAATACATATTTTTAAATATATATATCTTGCATTCTTAATTCCATTTCTTGATACATGCCACGCAAAACCCTTCTCTTAATTTATATTGAAGGATCAGAGCATCACAGTTAAAATACATCACCACTGTCCTAAAACTAAAATCCATACTCCTCCAGTACCACAACTTGGGTATTTCCAAACTTGCACCACCAAAGTCAACTAAAAAAAACGCCACAGAAACGTCAATCTGTGGTTAAAGTTATTGGGTAATATTAAAATATTTGGCAGATGACAAAAGAAAGAGGAGGTGTTATCGGTTCCATTTACAAATCAACATGAACTTAAAAGCTTATGTTGGGTAATATTGACTTTGTAAACATGACTCTTTGGGAGTCATACGCACACAGTTTTTGCAGTTTGTGTCTAAAGTACTGTATTCATAAAATTTAATAAATACAGTACTTTAGAGACTCCTGACTTTTTCTTCTGATGATCATAGTAATTGATGTGAAAAAATCCTTCACCAGGCCATTAACCTTTATGCCAGAAGTAGTTGAATAATTAAAATTAAACATCCCACCTAGATAAGATGGTTATGGCTCAATCCTGAAATCATGTAATTTTAGGAAAGGATATTACACAGTAGAAGATAAGCAGATTGCTTTAACATATAAGGGGTACATTTGATATTTCTTTATAAGTTCCTTACTACTACATTTTTGAAAATATCTATTTGGAGATCTTCCCCTGCACTACATTTATGAGGGAACTGTACGTTTTACTCTGTTGCATGTATATGAAAGCTACACTTGCCGGTTATGTTGTCGATTATGACTTAACTTAAAATACATAAAGGAATTTCTAAAAACATGATGCACTGCTAAAATTGAAAATATACCCCAAGCTGTATGAAGTATTTAAGATAAGCCCCACCTCAACCACGTGCATGAGAAAAGTGCTACTAGGCAAATGATTAGTAATACAATAATATTAATAATGATTATAATAATAATTTGTTCTTTTATTTGAGATGCTTTGAGTGCATTCTGTAGATCACATTGCACTTTACCTCAGTGGGATATTGAAATCAGGATATGTACTTGTAATGGATTATTTCTACATTGTAGTATTGTTAAGTTTACTAAAAATACTTGAGCCACCACTGATGAATTCTGTTCGTGGTAGCAGCTGGCCTGGGGTCAATATACCGCATCAAGACAAAGATTTAAAAACTCTGAGAAGTGTCATTCATTTCTTTGCTTGTCCTCTAAAGGAGACGCACTGTACAGAATGTGTGGTTGTTTAAATGGCTTCAGATGAGCCTTCTGGGACTTTCCATCGGACCTGGCCTCTGTATCTCTGTGCCGGCCCCGTGTACCTGCAAACAAAAGTGCACGCGCGCGCCAGCGCACACATTAGGAAACCTGAGCAAACTGTGGTATTTATCTTTTCTTTTTTTTCTGCTTCTTCTTCTTCTTCTCCTTCCCCTTCTCTTTTTTTCTTTCTTCTGTCAGTGCAGTCGGAGGTTCGCTATAAAAGCGCGCGCTGCCTCCCGGAGACTCCGCACTTCTGACCCGGAGACCCAACATGAAGCTGCTCCTGCTCGCCGCGCTCCTCGGATGCCTCGGTAAAGAAACCCTTTCCTCCTCCACACACACACACACACACACACACACACACACACTTTGCACTGGCCCATTTCGTCGCGTGATGACGTTGAGTTATTCTGCATTGATCTGTATTTCTTTGAATTGTCTAACTGTTCATCCATGTGCGCTCGCCAGCCGCCGCGTCCGCGGCCCCCACTCGGGAGCTGAGGTGGTGCGTCACGTCGGAGACTGAGCTGCGGAAATGTTCGGACCTGGCGGCCGCAGCGCCGGTCTTCGCCTGCGTGAGGAGGAACAGCATCTTGGACTGCATGCGCGCAATTCACGTGAGACACTAAAATTCACGCTGTCCAAAACCATATTAGATATGATCTCGATGAGTAATGATTCTAAAGTGTGCTGGGGCCCTATTCAAAAGAAGTCAAAGTTGGCCCCTCGAACCAGCGCTCGTCACCGTTATGTATAATCTATCTATTTATGAACTATCCATTGTTTGATATTTACATTTCTGGGACAATGGCATTTAACATAGTTCCAATACAGATGATGGAACTAGTTTCATAAAACCTACTCAGGCCTACTCCGCAGACATGAAAAATACATTTAAATGCACTCAAGTAAACAAGAGAAATAATGTGATGCTAGTGGAAGTAATGTCATTCAACTGTCAGTTCCACATATGGATGCATCTAATTCTATTTGAAAGGGCTGATACCCTTGCTTCTTATTTTTTGTAATTTAGTTATTTAGTTATTTACAGTTTTTGTTGTTGTAGTAAATATTACTAATTGATTAAGTGCATTAAAGAAGTAAGAAAGTATACAGGGTGGGCTGTTCTGGGTGGTTAATACATTAATGTGTACGCTACATCTTAATGTACGTGCTGAGTGATTAATCTTTAACAAATTGATCGTTTCATCATCCTGTTTTACATGCGATATCCCCCAGTCAGACAAACGTAGTGGGGTATCAAATCAAATGTAATCAAGTAGAATTAAAAAGAAGCAGAAAATTGGAGCACTCAAGTGAAGGGCTGTACAATTGTGTGCAGTACCTGAGTAAATACACTTACGACCACTGCCACAATGCAAAAGTACTCATAAACGTTGAAGTCCTGCATTTAAAATTAGATTTAAGTAGAGACATGAGTATACTTAGCAAAAATCCATTAAAAAATCATTAAAACTCCTTTATACTCGTAATAACATAATAATTATACTCATAATAACATAATAATATGTATTATATATAATAATGACGATATAAAACTAATATGATCATTTAGAATTGCCCCCTTTCGGAGCGTTTTTATTATTCTTATTATTTTTCTCATCATTATTGATCCGTTAACATGTAAGCACCAAGTGCAACTTAATAGGTGGTTGAGTTGGAGATATGGCTTCACTTTGTACTTTTGTGAAGATTTAACCACAAAACTCTGTCATATCGTACAAACACATGTTTTGAATGAAAGATATTTTGAAAAGGAACTACTAAAAACGTTAAAATGTAGTATGCGTAGAAGTGTAAAGACACGTACAGATTAAAGTTTTCAAGCACAGACACGTACATGTAGGCTATCTCAATATTGCACAGAAGAACGGTAATTGAATAAATGACCACTGCATTCATACCAATAAAATGTCCTTTGAGCTTCTGGAGAGAGCGAAAACCAGGCATGGTCAGTAAACATCTTGATTTTCAAACAGGCTAGAGAGGCAGACGCGATCACTTTAGATGGAGGGGACATCTACCAAGCTGGACTGGATGATTACGGCCTGCATCCCATCATTGCTGAGGAGTACCAATCCGGTATGTTTACTAATCAGCTGTCTTTGCCTACGAAATAAGCACGAGAAATAAAGGATGTCTAGCATTTCTTTCTCCGCTACTTGTTGTTCACTTTTGACTACTTCACAATTGTTCTGTGTGCATCTAGCTTCGGAAACCTGTTACTACGCTGTTGCTGTGGTGAAGAAGGGCTCAGGGTTTGGCTTCCAGGATCTCCAGGGAAAGAAGTCTTGTCATACCGGGGTGGGGAAATCTGCAGGCTGGAACATTCCCATAGGAACTCTGCTGTCCAAGGAATTGATCAAGTGGAAAGGCTCTGATGACATATCGTTGGAGGAGGGTGAGTTCAGTGTTTTTTGCCCAATCCTTAAAAAACAACAGTTATGTATACGCATGGACCATCAAAAATATCGGTGGTAGTTTCAGACTCGTAGAATCATGGTGTTATCAGTGATTACTCAGACCTGTAGAAGAACTGTGCGGCCTGAACATATATATATTTTTTAATCCATACAAATTTGAAGTTGTGTTACAGGAGTAAAAAGGATGTTAGCATGCTCAGGCAAGAAATGTCCCGCTGAGTGACCACTCGTTTGTGTTTTGGACTATTCCTGTAACGTAACCAGTGATGAATAGAGATTGAATAATTCACGTTAAGGGAAACAAAACTGAAAGAGTTGACTTGTGGTGTAATTACCACAAGTGAAAAGAATGTTGACACTCTTTTGGTGTCAGGTCACCAGTCTGAGGGGGTTGGGGTGGGAGGAGTACTGAGGTGAGTTGCAGGGACTGGGACTTCATACGATCAGTATTTCTAATTTGATTTTTTGTTTTGCAGCGGTAAGCAACTTCTTCCTCGAAAGCTGTGCCCCGGGGGCAACTGTCTCCAAACTGTGTAACCTGTGCAAAGGGGACTGCTCCAAGACCCACTCGGAGCCTTACTATAATTATGATGGTGCATTCAAGTCAGTATGAGTCTCTATTCGATCTTTCTTACCTTCACTTTTACTGCTGTACTGCCTCTACTCTACCAGATACCCACGCCTCTCTATGACCCTGTGATATTTTTATTTGTTTTCTTAAACCCATCCTCTCTGTGGAAATACACAATGCTGCTGTGATGATTTAACCTCTAAGTTGTTGCATGTGTGGATTGGTCTATTTAACAGGTGTTTGACTGAAAACAAAGGAGAAGTGGCTTTTGTGAAGCACCTCACTGTTCCTGGTCAGTGTCACACAATCATCTATCCTAAGATGTAATAAATAATTGCTTCCTTGTCATTTGTAAGCAGATCACTTGTTTCAAATATGAGTTATGAGACCATAAAATACAAAATGCTGCTTTTCAGTTAAAATGTCTACAATTTAGAATTTTATTAGATATGGTCAGGCACCATCACATCTATATCACAATCACTGAATATTATTATCATCTTGTCATATAGCTAGATTACCTATTATCAATACAGCTTGCAATTAAAAGAATAGTTTGGAATGGCAAATCCGCTCCAAATGCTTTCTTATTCAAATGAATAGTTCTGCTTCAACATCTCACACTCTTTTCTTCACTCCTTTCTCGTTTATCACCATCTTCCAACTCACTCTTGTGAAACACTTTCAGAATCTGAAAAGGAAAACTACGAGCTCCTGTGCAAAGATAACAGCAGAGCGCCCATCGACAACTATGCCAATTGCAACCTCGCCAGGGTTCCAGCTCATGCTGTTGTCACTCGCAAGGACCAAGATATGGCTGACTTTATCTGGACCAGCCTCAATTCTGTAGAGGTAAAGCTCTGCACAGCACCAAGAGTGAGCTGTATAGTTGACTGTCTGATAAGGAAGTGGAGGGAGAGGACGACGATTCGTTCAAACATGTACCCAGTGTTTCAGTTGCCTCCGCGTATGCTTGCGGCTTTTCATAATGAATCGGCTTCTTTTGTGTCTTTTCAGAACTTCAACCTTTTTTCATCGGAAGCCTATGCAGGTGCAAAGAACCTGATGTTCAAGGACTCGACAAAAAAGCTGGTGCAGCTGCCCCCGAACACAGACCACTTCGTGTATCTGGGTCCTACATACATAACAATCCTCAATTCCCTGAAGAAAGGTATTGTAAACATGAGCAGGTCAAACACACAGATTCACTTTCAAAACAGATCAGACAAACACATTTATTGACAGCAGCCATTGGCCTTTGGTTCTATTTCACTTCACCTTTCCAGTGAATATCCCAAGCACTCCGTCCAATGCCTTGAAATGGTGTGTTGTGGGCAGCAATGAGGCCACCAAGTGTGACAGTTGGAGCGACGCCGCAAACAACGACCCCGAGATTGTCTGCACCAAAGCCCACTCATTTGAAGAGTGCCTGAAAAAGATTATGGTAAAACAGTCTTGGGTGAAACATGCAAATCTGTTACTACCAATGTTTTTGCTTTATTTTGTGCTATTTGTTTCTCATTTTTATATTCTGCTCTGCCAAAATCATCCCGCAGCGCGAAGAGGCTGATGCTGTGACAGTCGATGGAGGGGAGGTGTACACAGCTGGAAAGTGTGGCCTGGTTCCTGTTATGGTGGAGCAGTATGACCAAGGTGCAAACTGAAATAAACTTGTACAATCCTGTGTTTTTTATTCCAAAGTCTCTACCTGAGTAACATTTGCTCGTCTGTCTCTCCACAGAGCAGTGCAGTTCCACCGGAGGTAATAAATCAGTCTGTGTTTATATATTTCATCTAACCAATAACGCGCATGTTCAATCAATTTAGGTATTCCCTACTAATTTCAAGGGATAAGATTAAGAAGTACCCATTTAAATAATTATTCTCTGGTTGCTAGTTTTCTGATCAATCTCTTTCTATCCCACCTCTCTTGTAGCCCCAGGCTCCTCTTATTATGCTGTGGCTGTGGTAAAGAAAGATTCAGGGGTGACCTGGAATACCCTGAAGGGAAGGAAGTCTTGCCACACAGGCCTCGGCAGAAATGCTGGCTGGAACATCCCGATGGGTCGCCTGTTTGAAATTACTCAAGACTGTAACTTCAGTGAGTAACCATGATATTTATTTAAGCAAAGCAAAGCACACACCATGACCATTAAGCTAATTATCCTACTAAACAATTTTTTTTTACAGTATGTTTTGGAAACTCAGCACTTGGTTATTAATGTTGTTAATTTAAAAGTAAGTCTTTTCCCAAACCTAAACAAAACTGTTAGTTAGTTTCAGTCAAGTCTGAGTCAAAAGGCAAAAGCTGAGCTCAACGCAACACTGAAAGTAAACCTCATCAGTGGAACATCCAATCCAGGCAGCCGTTGTGTCTCCTCCACATTTTATTCGGCAAAAACATTGTACAGGAATTTAATTGTTAAGAGAGCTGTTCTTTGCACACCTTCAAATCTAACACCGACTCACTTTTCAGCGAAGGTCTTCAGTAGCAGCTGTGCCCCCGGAGCAGATACCAACTCTCCGCTCTGTGCTCAGTGTGCCGGCAATGCCGATTCTATGTTCAAGTGCAAAGCCAGTAGTGAAGAGAGGTACTACGGCTACGCTGGAGCTTTCAGGTAGGAATCAACAGTAAAGTTGTTCTGTGCAGAACGTCTTATGTGCATGTACTGTATGTTGAAGTATTGGTTTGCATTCTTGGGAAATGTACAGATTTGCTTTCTCGCTGAGAATTTGGAATACCATAGATGCAAATCTCATCTCTCACCCCATTAAACCAGGGTGCTGTTTGTGCATTAGCACACCTGTTGAAAATATAGTGTTGCTGTACCATTTATTGTTCCCCACAAAGAAAATGCCAGAAAAAAACAGTAAAAGATTTATGCTGACGACACAATCCATATCTTTGCCAAAATGCATGTTTTATTTATGCTATGCTAACTTGCCTCCCAGATCCAGCTCCGTACTGACACACAGACATATGAGTGGTATTGATTTTCTCATCAGTCTTGGCCACAAAGCAAATAAGCGTATTACCAAAAATATCAAACTGTTCCTTTAATTACTCTTCCAGCGCACCCTGCTCAGGGTGGCAACATTATCTTCATATTGCCTAACTTATGTGTTGCATGTTGTTGTAGATGTCTCGTGGAGGGTGCCGGTGATGTTGCCTTCATCAAACACACGATCGTAGAGGAGAACACTGGTGGTAAGACACCGAGCAGCTTTCACATCATCTCTCATCTACAACAGTGTTGTTTCCGATAAAAGTACAGCTCTCTTCCCTCCCACCTCTTCTTGCCAAAGCTAATGTTCCAGACTGGGCTAAAGGCAGTAAGTCTAGTGACTTCCAGTTGATCTGCCCTGAAATGGAGCAACCGGTGCCAGTCACTGAGTTTTCCTCTTGCAACTTGGCTAGAGTGTCTGCACACGCTGTGGTGACTCGTCCAGAGACCCGTGACAGGGTGGTCAACTTACTCAAGGATCAGCAGGTCGGTGATTTATTGTACTTTTCAATTTTCATTTTTTAGGGTTGGGGATTTTTTACATGAGAAAATATTAAATTTTATGGACTAGATTTATAAATTCAAATCATTTCGAATCTTAATTCAATTTTTAGAAGAATTGTAATAATAAATTGTGTTTTTGCAGGGGCATGTTTGTTGGGACTATGAAGTAAAACTTTATCACTTAATATTGAGTGTTAAGAGTCATTCAAGTTTTGTAATAATTTGTTTTGTAGGTCAGATTTCCTCCCTGTTTGCACCCTTGTACTTTTAAACACCTACAGCGTTACGTCGTATAGTTTTTCCAATGTGGCACAAAAAAGCGTGGATATTTGTCACACATTTGTTTTAATTTGTCATTAATTATCTTGACTTTCAATTTGTGTTTTGCCTTTAGACCTGTTGATTTCTGACCCTGATTATGGATGTATACATGACTTAACTTTAATTCAATAAGAAATGAAAAATTGTGTTTATAATCAATATTTTGTCCTTTATTTACAGGAAAAGTTTGGATTGAATGGCACTGATGACTCATTCAAAATGTTCGAGTCAGACTCTGCCAAGAACCTCCTCTTCAAGGACTCCACCAAATGTCTCAAGGAGATTCCAGCTACCACAGACTATGAAGGGTTTTTGGGAAAAGAGTACATGAAAGTCATGAGTTCACTCAGACACTGCCAAGAATTCACTTCAGGTTGGTACTGCTGCGGGTTAACAGGACAGTCATTTAACAGATCAGCAATAGCCCAGACACATCATACACCTCGTAAAAGTTTCTGCTCTGCATTCTCAAGTTTTTTGTATTTTTCTCTCCCCAACAGATTTGGAAAAAATGTGCACTTTCCATTCCTGTCAGACACACTAGTGGTGAACATGGACAGCTGGCTCTCAGTGATTCAAGCACCTCCCAACACTTCCCACCTTTGACCCAAAAGTCCCATTGAGTATTTTCTTTCCAATCCCAACCTGTTTTGAGAAGAACAAATGGATGCAATGCACAATCACAAACCAAAAATCAATTAACAATCATGTCCACGTCTGGTCCTTTCCATGCTGTTGACACAGAATGTTATATTGGTTATTTAATCTTGTTTTGTTGATTCATACCTCACTTTTCTCCAATAAAGCCTTTTAATGCTCATTTGTGCCAGTGTGTCATTTAAAATGATTGTAGTGTCTCGAAAAAGTGCACAGAAGTGTATTAATTGATAGAGGGAATAAAAGCAGTCTCCAACAAGCCCTTGTGTATATACTATAATTATTTGCATTTAATGCACAAGGCCAGTGTTGTAGGATAACTGGTATTGTAAAAGCTAAATCACTAAGTAAACACCAAAATAATAATCAGTTGATACTCACTTTAAATCAGGTTATCAAAAATGATGTTTTGAAAAATGGGGTGGCTGCTCTTCAGGGCCCCATGAGCCACTTTGTCCAGCTGGTTGATCTTGTTTCTCTCTTGTACCCCACATTCACAATCTCTAAAGCTGAACCAGTTCTGGATTTATCAGTTAGTTTGCGCAGAAGCTTTTCAAATGTTAGGAATTTTCTGGTTTTCTAGTCATATGTGAAAGTTTACTCAATGTCTTCTTGTTGTGGAACAACAAGCAATTTGAGTATAAAACCTTGGACTCTAAGACTTGCACATTTTATTTAAAAAAATAAAAGGTTAAACGGCCATTTAAAAAAAAATTCGAGAATGCCTGCCTGTTGCAACCTTCACTACTGTTGGTATCACTTTTCTATTAACCATGGGTGAAATTGCTGTTGTTTCAATCTGGCAGAAGCAGAGTCGTTAAATCATGGGCCATCTCATTAGCTGGATCATATTGCTCTTTTAGACTTTAGCACTCATCAAAAAAAGTTAACTGAAAAAACAATGTTGATCTTGCCAAGATCAAAATAATTCCAGATCTCACAACTTGGGGTCTGCTGATTGATCTTTAATGTACTGATACAAACTCTTCTTTTGAGTATTGATAGTGTAGGAATCAATACCAAAAACATGGATCTGTCACGTATTAGATCACATTCTGGGCACATTAATAATTCATAGCAGTGCTGCAATATTGACATTCTCACCATTGCTTTTAGACTAGAGTTTTCACATAATGAATATTACTATTTACCAATTAATGTGACTAATTGATTAACAGAATACAGAAATTACTTCTTTCTGGTAAATATTTGGTGGTACTTCATCAATCATAATATAGGGCTGCAACTAACATTATTTTGTTTACTGAGCACGATGCCAGTTTTTTTCTCAATTGATCCATTATTCGTTTTAGTTGAAATATCAACAAGTAGTGAAAAACACCCGTTCAAACTTCAAACTGCCCAAGTTGTCATCTTAACATTTATTATATTTGTCTGTCCATCAGTAGAAGACCAAGATATTTCATAAACTATCATGTACGACAAAGAAAGCAGTAAATCAGCAAAGTCACACATCTGAGAAGTTAAAAGTGACATAAACAATAAATTGATTGACTTTTTTTTCTCTGACTTACATGATAATACATAAGCTGCTTTTAACAATACGGTATCTGATCACCACAAAGGAACTACCGCTACACTGGAGCTTTTCTGAGGTTTGCCCAGTTGTCATGGAAACAGATGATATAGTAAAAAAAAATTTAAACCAAAAAGGAACTACTGTGCAAGGCCACATTCTGTAAAAGTAACCCCAAGTCAAACATTGCGTTCGTTTCAGCTCAAAAACCACATATTCACTTTATTTATTACACACGGAAGATAAATATAGAGTCCTATCTGAAACAGAATCATTCCTCCTAAGAAGAATGTTTTCAGTTTATCCATTCTGTACAATGGGAGAGAAAACCAACAATAATCATGATAACTATAGGAAATAATAAATAATGACGATTAAAAAAAGCATACAAGTGTAGAAAGTTGAGGCATTAAAACAATAAGTATAAGGAAATTCATTTTGAGTTTTCTGGCATGGGCACTTTTGTTGGGGGGGGGGGGGGGGGGCATTCTAGTATTTTGTTATGATGATATTAACAACTAGAAATTTAAAGATCACTCCTAACTGCGGCACCAGTTACATTATCCAGGCTACATCAAATTTAAAGTGATTATATTTACAGTATACTTCATGCGAAAACAAACTGTATACATCCATATCTTAGTCGTTGCTCTTTTAATGTTTTAAAAAAAAATTGTGTCTGTTTTAAATCTCTTGCTCTCCTTGCTTTAGTGCAATGGTACGTCTTTAACAAATGCCCCCCCACACACTATAATGCAATGTCATCTCCACCATTGTGGCATGAATTTTCCTCTGCTCCCAGTCTTGTTTAGCAAATTTTTTCTACAATAAAATGTAATAGGGGGTGAATTAAATAATTTGAAGGGCACATTTCATTTCGTTTTAAAATGTTAATTTTTTTCACGATCGGGACGAATCGGATGCCTTCAGCACGAGATCATGTCGTGAGGCCTGGCTGGATGAACTGACCGAGAAAGCTCCTGTGTCACATGACCAAGGAAACTGCATTAAATTTTAATTTTCCCGGAAGTTACCCATGCGACTTGGAGGCGCACCGGCTCCACAGACGAGAAACACCGCAATATGGCCTCGCTCTGAGCCTCCACACACGACAGTGGTGTACATACCGAACCGGCAATCCGTCACCATCGACGCCCTGATCATGGACCTACGGTCCAGAGGCTTTTTTCGGGGCCATCGGAGTTGTCAGTAGTGCTACCAAAGTGCTATATTGTTTGATTTTGAGCACGGTCACTTTTGCACGCCCGGGGATTTAAACCGAAGTGACAGCAGCGGCACTCACCCCGGCTGCCGGTTAGCTAGCTAGCGCGCTAAGTCAAGTAGCCAAAGAAAGGGCACCACTTCTCTCTCGGAGTAAAGGGACAGGGAACCTGCAACACAACGCTCACAGAAGAGCGATCGCGCCGAAGCCTCCGTGTTCAAATCGCACAACGTATTCACTGCTGATTCCCGGTAAGAGTATAAAAAAAAGAGAAGAAGATTGTAGCTTGAAGTTCGCCGGAGCCTGCCTTCGTTTCGTCAAAGGCACACGGGCTAGCTTGTGCTAGCTTGTGCTAGCCGCTGTTAGCAGGCCCCGGCGGCTGTCAGTCCGCACCTCGGGAGGGCTGGCCCGCTCACCTGGAGCGGACCACGGGGAGGGATGCGACCATCGCGACCCTGGTTGTTTCAGCCTCGATGTCGGTCCGCGTACGTATCATGTGGCTGGCGCCTTGCCGACGTTGGGCTACTGTTAGCTCAGGTGACAGCTCCGCTGGCTAACGGTGACCGTGGTCACCCCGGGCTCCGTGAGGCAGCCCGCCGCCGCGACATCACGTCGTGGCGCAAACGCGGGTTTTCTCTGTGTCTTTTTACCCCCAGCGACAGTTTGACGCAGACATCGGTGCCGTTCGTGAAGAGATTCGCCCGCAGATGTGTCAGATTGACGGCTGGTGCCCGTGCAGCTCGTCGGGCCTGTGATCGGGTACATGTCGGAGGACGGGGCTGGGCTACACCGCTAACGTTGACCGACAATAGCTCAACTGTAACCTCGTCGGTGTCAAGTGTTGCAACATTGCCGCCACGACTCGGCTCATTTCGTCGTCGTCGGTTGTTTTTTTATTTTATTTCATATTTCATATGTTAACACGCCGCCGATCCGTGCGATAAAACCGAAATCGGGGCTTTGAACGTGAACTCGGCGCTGTTTGAGCCACGTAGCGTAACCGAGCGGAGCGACTGTGATGGTGGGACACGTAACGTTAGCCGGCTGCTGGCTAACGGCGGAGCCCCGCCGCCGCCGTCCGCCCGGACGCTCGCCTCGCTAGCGGGCCGGTGAACCGCCTGTCGCGCCCCAGCTCGGCCGAGACGCGGCGGCCGCCCTCTCCTCGAGGGCCCGCCGCGTCGTGCGGGTCGCCCGCAGGGCCGCTGGCCGCCGCTGCCACAAACCATATGGCGACCAACGTGCGCTGAGGGATCCCGTCCAGAAGGAGGCATGGCGGCGCTAGCCGGCAGCTAACCGAGAGTTCCCCGTGTCAGCAGGTGGATGGAGCGTGACACGTCTCGCTCGTGTTGTCTCGAGCGCGGCGCCTTATTGTTCCACGACCCCGCGCGGACACATTGTCATTTTGAGTGTGTTATTTGCACACGTAGCTAGCACAACCAGGGGGCAGTAGCCGCTGCTCACACAGCAGATGAACTTTGACCTGAGGTATCCATTTTCTTCAATTCACCCCAAACCCAGAGCCGTCACGGTGGTTTGGTGGCAGTCACACGAGCTGGAAGAACATTTGCCAACCACTATTATTCCCTTTAAAAAAACAAACAGTATTGCTATTCACTCTGTGGCCCAGTCATGAACATTTAGAAATGTTTTTGTTATTTATTTTAAATCTCCATCTGTTCAGCAGTTGAGTCTGGAACAACTGCGAAGGACTGAAAGACAAATTCCCCCCTTTTTCCTGGAGTGACTAAGTAGCCACCGCGGCCCTTTTTCTACTCGAGCAACGGGCCGTTTTGGGTGATTAACATTTCTGAGTCTCTCGCAGTCCGACTTCAGCGAGTAATCCGCAAAGTGTATTAACACTTGACTGCTCAAAGACTAAATACATGATCCTTGCAATATGCAAGTGAACGAGATTGCAAGAGGTGCCGTTATCATAGGCGAAACCAAAGACCACACCCTCACTGCTTGGTTAGACGTGACCACACCAATGGTTCACGTCTTCATATTTCACGTCTGATGTCTCACCCTTTATGGCTGCAGTTATGTGCAACTGAGAACCTGTGTCTGCTAGTAAAACACATTCAAATCAGTTTTTATTTTAAAAGTAATTTCATCTCATTGTGTTCGATTCTGACTTTTCTAATGCT
The DNA here is from genome assembly GCF_022379125.1 of Scophthalmus maximus. Lineage (NCBI taxonomy): Eukaryota > Metazoa > Chordata > Actinopteri > Pleuronectiformes > Scophthalmidae > Scophthalmus > Scophthalmus maximus. Next base: position 17,276,717 of record NC_061519.1, read on the forward strand.
TTACACATTTTCAATTTTTGAACCTCTCCTCCTCAGAACGGCTGGCAACACAACGCCACCCTAATGCAGAACCATAAAAGAGCGTGAAATGAACAAACCGCCACAGCCTATAACGGGACCCAGTTCTGTCCCTAACCCCGCCCCTTCCCCTGGATTGACACAGGTGAGAGCCACAGACCTCATGCAATTCAAGTTCTTTTACTTTTTCTTTTTCTTCCCTGGGTGATGAGTTTGGTAACCTCTATTTATCCTCTATTCTCTCCTCAAGGCTGCCTACGGCCCTGGACAGCCCCCTTCTCTTGTGTTTGCCACCCCCCCACCTCCACAAATGAACTCTGCACCACAGCCAAGACAGGTATTGTTCACAGCATGTTTTCTTTGTTTTGGCTCAGATTATTGCATTCAGTCTTTGGGGTTTGTTTTGCTTTGTATGAGAACCCTCCCTTTTTCTGCTCTTTCACAAAGATCGCTGACACTGCTTTTCCCGCTATAAGGCTTTGGCTAAATCTGTGTATGTGTGCGCGTGACTATTTGCCATCTTTCTCCTTGAATGTCAATCTTGACTTATTTCCTCTCTTCTGCTGTTCTCCCAGTTTGCTGCAGGGCCCCGTACTTTACACCAACAGGTACTAACACCCCTCTCTTTTCCTTACATCCCCTCCGTCGCTTTAGTGTATTGCATGCTTACAGTTCGATATTTTGGAGAATTAAATGAGAACGCTGTAGTGTCCAGTAACTCTTCCTTACCTCTCTAAAAATGCATATTTCTCTGTTGGACCTTCAAGTTACACTGTTTTAAAAGCAGAGTTCATGTAGGCCTTAGTTATCTTAACTCATCCCCCATCTGCACAATACTGAATATTTTTTTAAAATTTGTATGCTTCCAAGACAAAACCAAGTTCCAAACCTGTCAAGATAATGACACTAACTCACTGTACAGTGACAGTGTGATTTATTTATAAAATAATCTCGTGGTCATCTTAAGATCAACACAAGAATTGGCTTTTTAGCCAATTTATCTATTTTTGCCTCCCTAACATATGTTAAAACTGATGCCTGACTTGGGGTCATCTTAGCAATTTAATGTTAAAGTAAATGGATTTTTGGTATGCGCCTGCAGCCCTTAAATCAAATCTCCCACCACTTTAAACCTTTGTGGAGCCTGAGCGATTTATTGGTTTGCCGATTAAATCGGTCGATTTGAGCCCTTTACAGTCCACCGATGTAAATTTAATTCACAAAATAAAACAATGCAGAAATATTGGCGATGGAGTCATTACGTAGTTTGCTCTGACTGCGTTGTTTACGGTGCTCCTAGCTCTCCCTGAGAAGCAGCATTAGTTGCAGCTGAAGGGTACTGTGTCTTAATGTTAAGGAACTACGCACGCACGCACGCACGCACGCGCGGATCCTACTTGTACGCAGACCTGTAAAGAGTTGTATGTGCAGCTATGATTTTTTTGAGCTTACTGTTCCTAACTGTTTCAGATGCACTGCTGCCTTTCATCTTCTTCCTTCTTACACTTTTGTAATCTCAAACTTCCACATTCTCTGTTGTCCTCATTTTCACCTTAATGTCACTCCCTCTCTTGCTCTCTGCTCATGTGTTGCGCGGCTGAAGGGTGGATACAGAGCATTACAGGTAACTGCTTTTCTCTTCGTCCCCCAGCTTAACTTGCGCTAACATCAGTGTTGCAGGGTAACCTGACATACAGTAGACTCTGTGTAACCCAGGAACTGAACTTGCTGAACACATGGGCAGTTACCGTGTGCTTTGCTTCCAGCCTGGTTCTGCTACATGCTAATGCCTGGGTTAAGACTACCATAGTAGGAGTCGACCGACTATTAGAGCCGATATTCACCATTTTTATGGTTATTGGTATTGGCCATCTTTTAAGCCGATTTGCCGAAAAGATAATTTAATTATAAAACGTGCTGCTTTGGTTCGGATGTAGCCGCTGTCACTAATCCCTGGACTTTAGCAATGTCCTGTCCATGTTTGTTGGTCCGTATAACTTCATAATAATGCTGCTGATAGCTCCCTGCACTTTTTGTGTTAAGGTCATGTTAAAAGGTTCTGTGAATTAAACAAAGTTTTATGTTAAGAGTTTGTACTATTAAAAATTTCAAAAGCCATATTGATCAACCCAATTATCATAGTAAAGACACTTAAAGCACAGGCAGGGCAACAAGTTTGCTTGTGCTAAGACATCCTCTTCATCCTTCTTTCCCTTCCTTCTCGTCTGCAGAGTTACTATCCAAACCGACCAACAATGGCCACTAGTGCTCCAAGAGTACAGACGAGTAGCGGCCCCCGACCTGTTGGACCTACTCATGTCTACCCGACCAGCTCCCAGATGATGATGTTGTCCCAGCAGCAGCTGTCTTTTGCTGGATCCCCTCAGGGCTACTTCATCCCCCCTCCTGGACAGGTTGGTTCACATTAGTAATCATCAATTTGTTTGAACAAAACTCCTTATATTACTGTATAGGTCCAAATATAGCCTACCAGCTATTCTGGCTGAAATTGATTCGGCAGAACAGTGTAAATGCCCATCATATGGGCACCGTAATTGTTCCCTCTTGTTGTTTCTGACTCTTTATTTTATTTCTAAAGTACCGGGCCCCATACATGCCTCCTACTCAGCAGTATCCTGTGACCAGCGGTACAGCAGGCTTCTATCCGGGAACCAGTCCCGCTGAATACACCACTTATGGTAAGGGTTTTTTGCTCAAGACCACCAGCAACAACCAAGCACAACCATCAACATGATTGTCTTTCAAAAAAAAGGTCAAACATCTCGTAGGCATCAGAATCGTACATTTCATTTTAAGTTTTAGGGTTTTTTAAATTTAAGCATCTGCTTTCAGACGATATCCACTTGCACACCGCTTTGCCCACAATGTTTTGCTGAGTGTCATGGTTTTGCTTGGCCGGTTGGTGTGCTTTAATGTCTTTCAGGGTCCCAAAAAAAACTGCTGTATATGGTGAACTGCCAGTTGCATGTGGTCTGGCTTAGTTCTTTGTGCTTTGTCCTGTGTCCTTTCTATCTGCAGTCTCACCTGACACTGCCTCACAGGTTCCATGAAATGACTGATGTTTCTGCTACTTCTATCTTCTTATGCTCGATTTACAATCCACACAAAACGAATGCTGGAATAATTAATGAGAGTTTAAAAATTAACCAGGACAAAAACTCCAAAATGGGATCCAAGCCTTTTAAGTATAATCCTAACCATTGCACTTATTATCTGAACATTTTCGTAAAATGTCACCCCAAAGACATTCTGACCTGTTACTGCTGCAAATGCTCATTTACTCAAGGACAGATTTTGTCCTGCCAATTTTTTGTGATCAAACTAAAACTTTTATTGGCTTATGCAAAACATTCCCCTCATTGCTAAACAGTGAACCGAACATTAAACTCTCCTGGAAGTAAAGTATAATTGCAAAAAGCTGATCTTTTTTAGCCCTAGAAGTTTAAGCTGTAGCCAAGAAAACGAGGAAGTTGGAGAGTACAATAAAGGCATTATTCATTTCATGGGACTTCTTTAACACCCTGCTTCCTCTAGATCCTCTCATTAACTCATTCTGCATCTGTCTCTTCCTGCCCTCTCTCCTTCTTACCTCCCTCTCTCTTCCTCTCCTTTGCTGCGTTGGTTCAGAGCCCTCTCTTGCTGCGAGGGAGAGGCGGGGTGGTGGGGGGAGAGGGGGCGGGCGAGAGAACGGCCGCCTCTCTCTCCACGGTGCTCCTCTCACCTCCCAGCGCTACCCCGGTGAGTAGTATGTGTGCTTGTTTGTTAGTCAGCAGGCTTCAGTGGCAAAATCTCTGTGGAACTTCCTGTCTTAAGCAGTGATGTTAATATGATTTTTTTCTTCTTCTGTGTGTGTGTGTGTGTGTGTGTGTGTGTGTGTGTGTGTGTGTGTGTGTGTGTGTGTGTGTGTGTGTGTGTGTGTGTGTGTGTGTGTGTGTGTGTGTGTGTGTGTGTGTGTGTGTGTGTGTGTGTGTGTGTGTGTTGCACAAAATAATGGTGATCATTGTATTTTCAGTCAGTTCATGAATATTTTTGATAAAACTTTTAAATATTTTTAGTAGGGAGAAAAATGGCAGTTCATCTTAAAGCCACAATCAAGCCCTAATTATTAAATATATAAATATATATATAGTACCCTCTCACTTTTAAAATAGTGCCATAGCATTGTAATGTCACTTTTTATCCCATTATTCCCAGTAGAACCTGTAAAATCTGTAAAAATTTGAAATATAGAAAATAAGGATTATTAGCCAAGATAAAAACGTACTGCTTTCAATGTAATTTAGTCTCGTAACTACAGTACACACGACTACATATCTTTAACAATGGCAATAATGGGAAGAAAATGTAAAACCCAATTTACAGTCAGTGGATCCATGAGATCAGTGTACTGAAATGTTCTGCTGTTGACGAGCAGCCTGCCTGCAAAGAGCTGATGCTGAGCAGGAGGTCTGCCCCGGAGTGTGATACTGTCGGCCAGTAGACATCTTGCTGGCTGGGTAGTCGACACACGTTTCCTAGCCAAAATTCCATTTCAAAAATGTCATGTCTTTTTAGAATATAATTTTTTTCAATCATAAGCTTGTCAGTAATATAGACTGTTTATTTTCTACACCGCATTTCAAGATACAGCTTCCTTCTGAGCTTCACAGTCTAGAAGGCCGTTTCTCCATTAGGATGTGTCATAACCAATTTCAGTCACACAGACTACCATCGTCTGAGGGGTTTCATTGACGACTAAAGCATTCATGATTTCATAGTTTTAATATTTGTATCTTGATCCACACACCTTATGGGCTCCCAGTGTGTGTGTGTGTGTTGTTTTTGTGTTCCTACAGGATTCTCCACTCTGAAAGTGCAAACTGTGGTGTATTATTGTCTCTGTGTGTTAACGTTAAAATATCATTAAGGGCTTCATCTATGGAGACAGAGAAGTTGTCACCATCAGATGTATATAGTGGTACCTTATATTATTTTACAACATAATTCCCACATACCCAAAACTTGAGCGGATGGTAATTTTAATGTGAAACTGCACCTGAGTTTGTCTTTTTCACTTCAGATTTTTTGTTTCATTCTAACCTTACAGCAGGAGCATATTATCCAGCTCAGCCACAGTACTCGCCATCTGTCCAGCCTGCACCGGTCATGATCAACCCCACCCAGCAACAGCAACAAGCCCCGCCTCCTCAGCAACCACCGCCACAGCCACAAGGCCCGCTAAAGAGGGAACGCAAACCGGTAGTGTGTCTCAACAAAAGGGCAGCACATCTTTTGTCTGAGGTCAAAAAAAAAATTGAATAGAGAGAGAGTGTATTGTCTGTTCCATGTGGAACTTTCCCTTTTACTTCAAAATAGCAGTAGTAACTGAGTTCTATAACCAGATTTAAAGAGCATGGGGGCCCTTCCAGGACAAAAACAAGGGATAGGTGGGCTACACATAAATAATGTTTCCCTCTACATGAAGTATTACTTTTCAAAATCAGTGTAAAAAATTAGTGTTTCAAAATTTAGTGCAGTTGTAAAATAAAAACAAATCAAATCAAAACATTCCATGATGATGCAAATGTGATTTCATCCCCGTTGATGCAATAATCAAAGGATCAAAGTCACACATGCTCCTGTGATCTTATCATCGCATCGTAGTAGTGCATCCTCCCAGAATCCTATTTGAATAATCAGAGACTTTCTAGTCAGTTCCTTGAGGAACTCTTGCTCTTAAGCAAAATTGCAGAACGTACGGTGTGCTAGACAAAACAAGGGACCTCCTAGTTGTTGGTATAATGCGGTAGTTTGCTGCCACTCCTCTCACTTGGAGTGTAAGTCTGTTTGCTTACATATTCATATTGTGTGAAAGCTAAAAAAATTCCCTACATTTTGATGTAAAAATTCGTAACGAAGAGTGAAAATTGTGATTGTGAATTTTTGAGCTCAGTTTGAAAATGCATGAAAAGTGTGAAAATATTGAACATTCCCTTACATTCATTTCAATGGAGCAAACATCAATTTTCATATTATCTATTTTAATATTTCGGAAAGTTTGACAGTTTTGAAAACAGTTGTGAAGAAGGAGATGGCCAAAAGAACTGGCTGAAATTCTTTTGTAGAATAACATCATTCACACAAATTATTATGATAGGTGGCAGCTATAGATCAGTAGTGGCAGGATAATTACCAACTGCTTGTAATTTAATGTTGAATTCTAAACTAATGTTTGCAAATTTTCCCTGATAGATAAGAATACGAGACCCCAACCAGGGCGGGCGTGATATCACAGAGGAGATCATGTCAGGTGGAAGGTCCACCACCACACCGACTCCCCCACAGGTAAGAATGCTTCAGGCAATACCAGTTTCTACTGAATCTGATCTGAAGCAAGAACGATAATGTACATAATAAAAGAAAGGGTTGGTTAAAGTGTTTATTGCAAATATACAAAAAGTTTTTCTTATTTTGGAAGTATAAACTGCTGTCAGCCATTCTGTACTGATTTAGTGTCTGTGTGAAATCAAGTGAATGAAAAGTGAAAGACGAAAGAAAGTTTAATCAATGAAACTTGAGCTGTAGGACATTTTTCTGTTTGCAGTTTTGGCATACGCTGATAGTGTATCTGAAGGTGCAATAATTTTTCCAAATTTGAATGAAAATGTAGTTATTGTAGAGTTTAACGTATAAAGGTTTGATAACGTTAAAGAAAATTATAAAACCGAAGGCAGAATTCAGATTTCTATATTTTAAGAAGAGATATTTGTGTTGGTTTGTATGAACAACATCTTGATTAATGGAGAGGAACCACAACAAAGGAATTAATTACGCTTGAGCCCCTTATTTATTTTTTCACGAAGGTAGTTGCATGTTTTAATATTACTATGGTGCAATGTGTCAACATTAACACAGCTCAAATCCAGCTTTAGATAAGTTTTACTGACCATACAATAAATAGCAAATGCACACAATTATGCACCATTTTGAGCTGCGGTTGAATTCTTAGGCTGGATTGCATTAACCTGCAACTATATTGAGTTGCCTAGTTTGGAGTATGGTGGTGTCCTTTTGATGTAGTGCAGTAAAAGCATCACTGCATTGCTGCAGAGGATACAGAACAGAGCCCTCAGGATCATCAACGGGGGGCTGCACCCCGCCACCACTACTCCCATCTCTTCACAGCAGGAGGGAACATGCAGCTTTTTAGCTGGTTAAAGAGATGACACATGCACAACATCCACTCCAAGACTTGCTCACACAGTCAAGAGCAGATAATACAGACACTGTTACAAAGCGGCAACAATTTTACACACATCAAGTGCAGCAACCCTGCTAACAGCGGTTGAGTCTGTACAATGCAGAACTGAAAGGAACAAATGATGGACAGTTGCAGTCTTTGGGTTTTGTGGTTTTCCTGTTTGAGGATTTTTAAAGATGGCTTTTTAAAATGAATACGTGGTTGTATGTAAGTGTATGGTTGTTTCTGTAAATGTGTATGTAGAACATTATCATGATGTACATCATAAAATCATTCAACTGTGGGCATGAATGTTCATAAACTCAAACTCATTTGGAAAAGAGTGCAAAATATGATCTTTTAAGATAATGGAGGTAAATAACAGCAGTTTTTTTTAAGGCTGTAGTGACCCAAGTGTTATGCTTCATTATGTATCGCAGGCACTTCGTAATAAATTACATTAAATGTTATAATCTGGTAACTTGGTGCTTTTCCATTTTAACAAGTGTTTTGTGATTGTAGGCCTCCGCAGCAGATTTAAGTCCTGCACAGACCAACGGTGAAATTGTCCAGCCTGTTGCTACAGTGACGAGACAAGGTGAGTACATTTTCTTTATTGCATGAAAATTCAAGTTTCCCATATTCCACATTTTCCTTCACGACTTACCTGACCATGTTTTTGCGTTTCCTCGGCCAGATGAAAACATGGAGTCTTCTGTTACTGCTGACACGCCTCCACCTCCTGCCACAGCAGACACGGAGCCTGTGATCGAGGCCAAACAGGAAACGGACAGCCAGATGGCAGTGTGTGCTGAATCAGCCGCACAATCTGCAGCCTCCCCAGCTGATACTGAGGTTCCATCCCCATTGATAGAGGAACAGCAGCCTCCCTCTTCTCTCCCTCCTGCAGTAGCATCTACTCCTACTCCTGCTGAGGCAGTAAATAAAGACGTTTCTAAAGTCGGTGACACAGTAGATGCTCCCGTCGTCCCTTCAGCATCGTTAGCAGCACAAGAGGCACCTGTCAAAGTGGAGGAACCACAGGCCGCCCCAGCTCCACCTGAGACGGCACCAGAGAATGAAGAAAAGACAACAGAGGAAGTAAAGAAAACTGAAAAAGAGGAGGAGGTGGCCAGCTCCAAATTGGAGCCTGCAGTTGAAGTTGCAGCAGCAGTTGCCCCTGTCACAATGGCAAAAGAAGAAGCAGTCACAAAGACAGCAACTGAAATGTCCCAGCCTCCACCCTCTGCACCGGAATGTGCTCCTCCACAGACACAGAGCGCTGCACCAAGCTCTGCCCCAGAACCCGAACCCATTGCGGATGAAACGGCAGAGCCTCTTCTCTCCAACGGCCTTCCTCAGGACATTGAGGATCTGCCCGAGGATGTGGCGGTTTCAGACACTACACCCCTTGACAAGCCTGATGCTTTGCAATCTCAGGAATCCACACCTGTGGCTAAAATGGCAGCACCAACTCAGGTAGAGGAGGAGGTAGAGGAGGAGGTAGAGGAGGAGGTAGAGGTAGAGGAGGAGGTAAAGGAGGAGGAGGTAAAGGTGGAGGTGGAGGAGGAGAAGGAGGAGGAGGAAGAGAAGGAGGAAGAGAAGGAGGAAGAGAAGGAGGAAGTGGAGGAGGAAGTGGAGGAGGAGAAGAAAGGGGATGAGGTGAAGGAGAAAAGTGAGGATGCTCCTCCCGCCACTGTTAGCTGCCCTACAGAGGAATCTACTATGCAAGGTACTGTACGGTGGAGTTGATTCTCACTTGCATCTATGATTTTTGTCATTCTGCGTCTATGAGATTTTAATGTTAACACTTTGTCCTATCTTTGAAGCTGCTACGTCTCTGCCAAAGAAGAGGAGGAACATGAAGGAGCTCAACAAAAAGGAGGCCATCGGAGACCTCCTGGATGCATTCACAGATGTGTGTATCAGTCCAGATGGCGATAGAGTTGCTGTTGTGTCAGCTCTGTCATTAATGTTTAAGGGTATTTAGTTTTTGAATATGACATTGTGTTTATTCATCTGTTTGGTCTGCTGCAGGAGCAGGACCCCAAGCCGGCCCCTGAACCCTCGTCCACTCAGGCCGAACCTGTTCCTGTTGCTCCAGCTGAACCTCCTGCTGAGGTTGTAGATGAGACCTGGGAAGAGAAAGAGGACAAGCAGAATGCCACGCCGGAACCAACTGAGCAGAAATACCAGTACAAAGGAGGTATGTTACGACGTGCATATATGTTATTTTTGTGTAGTTGAACAACATCAGCTACTGTATGATGTACACAAAAAAAACACAAAAACACATCATAAACTATGTAAAGATGGACGACACATCTCTACATCCTGGATATGGGTGACGACATCTGCACAGTTGGTGATCGTGGTGTGGCTTCACAAATCGTCAATGATGATATTCTTTATAGAAACAAAATAAGTAACATCAGACTTACTAGAAACTTAAATACTTGAACATAGTGTGATGAGAACTAGCTAAATTGACAGAAACTATCTTTGACAGAAAAATTGTTTCACATGTTCTTTGACTTTTTACTTCGGTCAGTTTCCAATCCTCTTAACATGGAGGAGGCGGGGTTTATGACCTATACTGCACCCAGCCACCAGGGGGCGATCTCGCTTTACTTTTTCTCGTGCTATCCATCTTTATATACAGTCCTTGGTACTCATTGACTGTGCGGTCACTTTCTTTCATATTTAATTCTGCAATATATATAAGAACTACACAGGTGTATCTTTAAAAATACAAATCATCACTGGCATTGTGGAATATCAGAGAAAAGATTTGGAGAGACCCACTCAGTGTACAACAGGTTTCATGTCAAGTATCCCCTCAAGACAAATTTTCCCTACTATCCTCGTTGCTACAAACCTGCTCTCACCTCTAACCTCCATCTTTAAAGAACATGTCCTCGAGAACAATGTTTTTCACTTGACTTTTTATCCTCTGCATTTACACAAATCTCTGAACATTCCTCAGAACAATGGAAGCCGATAGACCCAGAAGACAAGAAGCGGTACGACAGGGAGTTCCTCCTGGGCTTCCAGTTTAGCAGTGCCAGTGTAACCAAACCAGAGGGCCTGCCAACCATCAGCGATGTGGTCCTGGACAAGGTAGAGGATGTTTGGCTCATTGTGCCTTGGAGTGTATGGGCTTCAGTTCCTTTTATACCAGCAGTCTGTAAAATCAAACATTGAGTATGTGACTGTAGAACATCACATTATAGAAAGGTTATACTTTGTTGACTTGTATCAAATGAATGTTCCGATTAGACTTTGGAACTACAAAAAAAGGCCTTGTGCACATCGGTTAACTGTACTTACCGTACCTTCAGGTGAACAAGACTCCCCTGCGGCCAGTGGACCCAGCTCGACTGATGAACGTTGGTCCTGACTTCACTCCCTCGTATTTGGGGAACCTTGGTAGCAGATCAGTGGGAGGACCACGAGGCCCAGTGAGTGACTTTGTTCTTGTTTGTTATTAAAATAATTTCTTGACCCTTTTTTTGATATTTGATTTGTTAAGATAGAGTTATTTCTACTGCAGTGTCTGAAAATGTATCCCTTCCCCTCCTTTCAGCCTCCTGGGCCACGTCGCTCTCAGCAGGGTCAGCGTAAGGAACCCAGGAAAATCATCATCAGCAGCATGTCCCTCAATGATGACGTGCAACTCAACAAGGCTGAGAAGGCCTGGAAGCCCTCTGTGAAAAAGTCCACTCGCAGCCGTGCTGCAGAAGATGCAGCACCAGCAGTCACAGCAGAAGACAACGACAGTGACGAGGCCAAGACCCAGGAGCTGTTCAAGCGTCTGCGCAGTATCCTCAACAAGTTGACTCCTCAGAAGTTTCAGGAGCTGATGAAACAGGTGACGGATCTGACGATAGACACGGAGGAGAGGTTGAAAGGAGCCATCGACCTCATCTTTGAGAAGGCCATCTCAGAGCCCAACTTCTCTGTGGCCTACGCCAACATGTGCCGCTGCCTTATGGGAGTAAGTCATGTAATTCTGTCTGAATATTGTGCTTGTTAGCATACTATCATCACTGTAAATGATTTAATTTCATTTTAATTTTAACATTTTCAACTTTTTATGCTGAATAGTTATTAGTGAGAGGGAAAACAAAATATATATATTTATTAAAAGATACTAATTTTACTCCATGTTTTCCTCCTCCAGTTGAAAGTCCCCACTTCGGACAAGCCAGGAACTTTTGCCAACTTTCGCAAACTGCTGCTTAACCGCTGTCAGAAAGAGTTTGAGAAGGACCAGGATGATGCTGAGATCTTTGAGAAGAAGCAAAAAGAGATGGAGGCTTCAAAAGATGTAAGATGCGATCTACTATTGTCACTGTTCCAGCTACTAGTCTGTCGTTTAGTTTAAACTAACCTGAACACCCACTTGTACCTGCCCCCAGGAGGAAGAGCGTGAGCGCTTGAGGGTGGCGCTTGAAGATTCGAAAGACAAGGCCCGCCGCCGCTCTTTGGGTAACATAAAGTTCATCGGCGAGCTCTTCAAACTGAAGATGCTGACAGAGGCAATCATGCACGACTGTGTTGTGAAACTACTAAAGAATCACGATGAAGAGTCTCTGGAGTGTCTCTGTAGGCTGCTCTCCACTATTGGAAAAGACCTGGACTTTGAAAAGGCAAAGGTAAGTCAGGCATGAACGGAGATGGATGAGTGGTGAATTTTAAACTGTTTCCAGTGGTGACTTTATTTTTGTGCCACGTGTCTGGGCCTCTGATTATTGGTGATGGGATTGAGGAGCTGAGGAGGCGGAACACAAAATCAGACTTGTTTTCATATACATGCCAGTTGGTTGACAGTCATGACTCAAAAGCCACGTTTTTTATCCACGTGTCCCTGTCAGCCTCGTATGGATCAGTATTTTGCCCAGATGGACAAGATCATCAAAGAGAAAAAGACCTCGTCCAGAATCCGCTTCATGCTGCAAGACATCTTGGACGTCAGGAGGGTAAATATTACAGAACAGTATATTGAAAGAAAGAAAGCTGAAATCGGGCATTAAATGTAGAAAATAAAATATAAGTATTCCTGACTGTGTGAAGTAAAGTATTTAGGAGTCGCATGTTGTTGACATTAAACAACTGTGTTGGAACTTTTCGAGACCGTTTCATAATTATCTCCCATCCACAGAACAACTGGGTGCCTCGCAGAGGAGACCAGGGTCCTAAAACAATCGACCAGATTCACAAGGAGGCCGAGATGGAGGAAGTCAGGGAGCAGAGCAAAGTGCAGCAGCTGATCATGAACAGTAAAGAGAGCGGTGGAAGGGGCGGTGGAGGTGGAGGCAGAATGGGAGGGAACATGGGGGGCCGAGGCCCTCACACGCAAGGAGGTGGCCGGCCTTCTCAGCCCCAGGATGAGGGATGGAACACGGTGCCCATCTCCAAGAACAGGCCCATCGACACCACCCGCCTTAGCAAGATCACCAAGGTAACCGATGTTTTAATTTAAGTTCCTGTCTGAAATTGCTGTCTCCGAAACCACATTTTCATTCTATCTGGCGTTGATGCTTCTAAGCGTGGTTGGGAAACGTGGGTGAATGTGTGTGTAAAGGGTTCGTAAATGTAACTTTTTAAAAACCTTTTCCCGGCAGCCCGGTGCTCTGGACTTCAACAATCAACTGTTGGCTCCAGGAGGCAAAGGCATGTGGGGCAGCTGGGGCAAAGGCAGCAGTGGAGGAACCGGAGCTAAACCAGTCAGCGGAGAGCAGGGTAAAGCACGATCCTCAAAATGACTATGGTTTTGGATGCATTAGTGGTTGAGGGGTTTTAATCTATTCTTATTATCTATCCTTTTAGATTCTGGTCGTCCAGCTACCAGCACCCTGAACCGATTCTCTGCCCTGCAGTCTGGTTCTTCAATGTCTTCATCAGACTCTGATCGCAGAGTTCCTCAGAGGTATTCAGAAATCCTTTTTTAAATTTTAATTTAAATTTTAATTGTTTTGCAAACCTTGTGAAATCTCCTCTCCTTGTACTGTGGTTTTCTTCTTTCTATTGTTTCAATGCAAAGTAGTTAAGTTGTAAAATATTTCCTTGTTTAAACTGGATCTGGATATTTTTTTTTTGCAAGTCATTGGTACACCTAACCCTATTTTTGTATGTTAACCCATTAAGCCCAGATACAACATATGAGTGTATCTCGCTCTACAGCTGGATGAGGCATGTGCTTGTTTTATATAATGATGAAAAGCATTGCGATTTGTAGTTTGACTTACAAAGATTTTTAAAGTCGCTGTTCAGACATTAGGTGATGATCTGAGCGAGGGAAGTGAAATATCATATCCAATATCTTAAAGTTGATGGCAAAACAATGGGATGACCTACAACTTTTAGGTCAAGCTCCAGTCGTGAGCGCGGTGGCGACAGAGACCGGGGCGAGCGCGAGAAGGATCGGTTTGACCGATTTGACCGCAGTGAGGGACGGGATGGGCGCGACGACAGGAGCAGCCGGAACCAAATCACCAAGAGGAGCTTCAGCAGAGAGTCGCAGGAGCGCGGCGGGAGGGTTGGAGACGGTCGGACCTCTACTGAGGCTGTGCGTCGTGTTGCCAGCATGACTGACGATAGGAAAAGAGGAAGCAGGGACCGAGGAAGCAGGGACCGAGGAAGCAGGGACCGAGGAAGCAGGGACCGAGGAAGCAGAGACCGAGGAAGCAGGGACCGAGGAAGCAGGGACAGGGGTTCAAGCAAAGAGCTCCCAGGTATAAATCCCCCACAGCAAAAGTAAAGCTATAGTAGGATATCAGTAGAATTGTCCACATTGATGAAATGACCATGTAGGAAGTCGTGGACTGAGGTTTAACTTGTATTGTTACTTTGTTTTTCTAAAGCCAAGCGTGAGAGTGTCCCTACTCCTCCTCCCTCTCTTCCCAAACCTGCTTTGTCTGAGGAGGAGGTGGAGAAGAAGGCGTGCGCCATCATCGAGGAGTACCTCCACATCAATGACTTGAAGGTACAAACGTGACACAGTGCTCACCAGCATCCAACACTAGAGTTTACTCAAACACGCGAACGTTAACAGAGTTCCCAGGAAATGCTTTGTAGAACTACTGTGATGGCCGGCATCTCTCCTCCTCTTTACTCTGTAGGAGGCGCTGCAGTGTGTGACCGAGCTCAACAGTGTCTCGCTGCTGTACGTGTTTGTGCGGAACGGCGTGGAGTCGACGCTTGAGCGCAGCACAATCGCAAGAGAGCACACGGGCCTGTTGCTGCACCAACTCGTTAAGGCAGGGACATTGCCCACGGAACAGTACTACAAAGGGTGAGGAAAAACATCACAATGTGCTTCCAATGGCTGAAAAGTTTTTGTTGTATTTCTTGCTAGATTTAGAAAGTGAAAGCAAACGTTTGTGTTGAAAGTGAGATTGAGTGCTTTGTGGGTTTTTTTGGTTTTTTTCCGGCTTGTAGGATGGAAGAGATCCTGGAGGCAGCAGAAGACATGGCCATAGACATACCTCACATCTGGCTCTACCTGGCTGAACTCATTACCCCCATGCTCCATGAGGGAGGCATCCCTATGGGACAGCTCTTCAGGTTAGACCCAGTACAGCTTTTTTGTTTTCTCAACATGCAAATTAAAAACATCGAACCTGAATCAATTGTGTAACTCTGCAGCTTCATTGCATTTCATGAATGACCATATTTTCCCACATTGTGCCCGAGTCGGACATGTGATCATAGATATATACAGAGTTTACAAATTTAAGTGAAAGATGCTTGAATGTCACTGATCCATCCCCTTTTCTGAAATTAGGACGTTTGCTGTCAAACATAAAAACATCCAATTGAAAAGCTTAAAAAAAAAAAAAAGCAGCTAAACTTGCATCTTAACGCATCAAATAGAACAATCTTTTGTTTTGCGTTTTTTGCCTGAAGTGTAACTGTGGTTTTATTATTAAGATGGCTGTAAATTAAACAAGAGAATATTAGTTTAAAGAAAGTGAAAAAGCTGAATACAGTGTGATTGTGTCCTCAGGGAGATCTCAAAGCCTCTCTTGCCTCTGGGGCAGGCGTCCGTGCTGCTTGTCCAGATCCTTCATTTGCTCTGCAAAGGAATGGTAGGTCCTAAATATCTCAAAAATCCTTTCCAGGATACTTCCACGTCCATACTGAACAGCCCCTTCTGTAACCACTGGATTATATATTTGTTTATTTTCCTTATTAGACCCCTAAGAAGGTCGGGGCCATGTGGACAGAGGCTGGGCTGAACTGGAGCGACTTCTTGCCCAAGGATGAAGACGTCAACAAGTTTGTCACTAAGCAGGTCTGTAGCAGACTGTGGTGCTAAATAGATTAACACGACTTACTGAAAACCACCATGAAGGTGATGCTTCTCTCAATGGGGATAGATGGTTCTTTGTAACCTTTTTATTATTTATTTTTCCCTCTAGTTTGGTTGGAGGCAGAGAGAAATAACTTAATCATTGTAAGATTTGTCTTAAATAATTATTATATGGAAATGAATGTAGCAAATTGACAAATCGCACCTAATGCCACTGTCCACTTACTCTTTGTGACGTATCTGACATGACATTTTTTTTGGTTGTAAAAATCAAAGCACACTCGACACATGATTGTTCCAAATTTTCAAGGCAAACTAACCGTTGAGTCGATCGCTCATCTTCAAGCTTTCTTCTTTTTATGTTTCAGAAAGTGGATTTCACCATAGGAGAAGAGGCGGAATTGGTGGAAGAGGGTAAGAAGACGGTCCTGAGTGGAGAGGAGCTCAGCAAACAGCTGGACAGATTCCTTGAGGACAAGGTCAACGACCAGCGCATCAGAGACTGGGTGGAGGTGTGTGACCGTATGAGTCGTGTCGCTTGTGTTTTACCTCTCACCTAACTATTCCATGCAGGGTTTTTAATGACAATAAAAAGGTTGAAGGAGGAATTTAAGTTGTCCCTTAAATTCACTCTTTTTTTTTTTTTTTCAGGCTAACTTGGACGAGGAGCAGACGTCTACCAACCAGTTCGTCCGAGCGCTGATGACATCAGTGTGTCAGTCTGCTATCATTTGTAAGTATGGCTGAACAGTACGTGGGAGTTAGAGCTGTCCGTCTGGTTTTGGCCACATTCACCCGATAACTTTGACCCGTTACGCCAAGTTCAGACTGCACAACTTTGCAGTCGTAGTGAGTTCTTGAAGTTTCTTTAAAGTGTTCACACACACAGCGACAGGCGGCTGCCGATCAAACTCAGATTTGGCTCCAATCTGGCACTTAAATCGGCGAGTGGAACATCGTGTAGTGTGAACTTGGCATTAAGTTAGCACTTTTTATCTTTTCATGTCGCAGCAGCAGCAGCAGCATCAAGAGAAAATGTTTCAGTACTGCTGATACACCACTATCACAGAGCACTAATCCCAGTATCAGTATTGATTTTTTTTTTTATGGTTTGCCTGAATAATAGTTTGTAACTCCTCGTTCCAGGCGACAACCCATACAGGGTGGACCCACTTCAGATCAAACTGAGGGCCAGTCTGCTGCAGAAATACCTGAGTGATGAGCAGAAGGAGCTCCAGGCCCTTTACGCCCTCCAGGCTCTGATGGTGCACATGGAGCAGCCTGCAAGTGAGTGTCCAGCCATTCGTCGTCGTTGGAGCAGACATGATAACAAACCTTACCCAACCTTACATTACAGGAGCCCTATAATAAATGCTCATGGTGTTCAGGTTTTAAATGTTGTTGATCATTTAATCATGACAACTTGTCGGCATTTGTGAACAATAGACATCAATGAGTAAAAACCGTAGTGGAAGCGATATCTCTGCTCACGTTGTTGCCAGTTTGCATTCATTTTTGCCTGCTTCATGCCTCTGTCGAGACTAAATCATTGAGAAAAAAATGTTTTTTAATTTAAGCAGCTTCATGTGGATGTCATTTCAGCAGCCATAGAGGTCTTAGGTCAATCTTTCTGACACTGAGTTCATTGGTATTTGACCTTCAGTGCACAGTTCTGGTCTCTTTCTCCGTAACAGCTGATATCTGCATTAATGAACATGATTCTGCTCTGACCAGAGGGACTGTTGTTGCGTTATTTTTGTGTAAAAACAGTCGCATGATCTTGTGATCAGTACTGACCTATGTGTGTTCTGCTGCTGCAGACCTGCTGCGGATGTTCTTCGACGCCTTGTACGATGAGGATGTCATCAAAGAAGAGGCCTTCTACAAGTGGGAAACCAGCAAAGACCCTGCGGAGCAGACGGGCAAAGGTGTGGCCTTAAAATCAGTCACCGCCTTCTTCACCTGGCTCCGTGAGGCAGAGGAAGAGTCCGACAAGGAATAAAGGAGTGAACTGAATGCTGCCGCCCCCTTTTGGCAAGGCGGGGACTCTACAGGCGGCTAGGGAGAGTTGTGGACAATATTGCCAGAGAGGCAGACTCAAATCAATCCTCAGTGAGGATAAATCTTTATTATTTTTTTTTCTTTTCATGGAGGGTGGACTCGGGAAAACAATCACGTCTCTCTACCCTTCCTCTCTCGCTTCCTCATTATTTCCCTCACCTGCTTGTCACAGCAAGTGTCCTAATCAAATAAACTTGAAAACTGATTCAGCAGGATTGGTTGTCAACAAGGTGTGAAGTATCCCACATCACTACGAAAACTCTTTTGGCACTATAATACAAACCAACAGGCTGCTTTTCTATGGTTCTAGATAATTCTAATGCCTAACATCCTATCTGATCCGCAAGAATAAACTGCAGGACATGTGGTGGTGTAGTGGGTTCCCTGATATGTGGGGTATCATCTTGCCATAGTGTGTGTTCAATCCACAGCTCTTCTATGTCTTTGTCCCTTACTGGAGTGTGCAGCATGACTGAAGTGTGTTTCTATGAATTCTACCGGGAGACGAAACGTTCCCGGACAAAATGTACATGAACTAATCTTAATTTGACGGATGGAGTTTTTAAAGCAAAGGGTTGTCTATTTTCTCTTCCTGGTTCCTATCATGAACTTGCAGAGGACAGAAAGTGGGAGGACTGATGTTGACCTTTGACCTGGACTACTAGGGGGTGGTCTTAATGCTTCCTCTAAGCCATCCTCACCCATCCCCAGTAGTGAACCACACTGACTGACTCCTCATCCTTACCTCTTCTGTACTTACACCTGAGCTGTCGTAACGGACACCCAATGACCCCGATCACCGTTAAAACTTGAAATCGACAGAAAAATTGACTTGATGAAATATATAAAGTTAAAAGGAAAAAGAAAAAAAACAACACAGAAATGATCCGAAAGCCTTTTCTGCTCTAAGTGGAAACTCATTTCAGGAGCGTTCTGTAAATATATAATAATAATGATTACATTTTTTTTTCAGTTTTATTTTTCAGTAAACAATAAATTGCTGATATAAATTGCAGTGTATCCTTTTCCAACAGCAGTTGTCCAGATGCAGAGAGGTGCTTTAGATAATCCATTGATTATTAGTTTTATTGGAATTTTGTAAATATTTTTTTCCTTTTTTTCTTTTTTCCTTCTTTATTTAAGAAATTATTGCTTCTTTTGCATCTGAAACTGGAAAGATGAGGTAACGGAACATTGCAAATAAAGGACTTATTAAGTTGCTGAGCAGAGTTTTGTACCAGTCTGTCTGAAACGTCGGATGTCCCAGTTGTTCCACAGTCGTGTATGATTTGGTTACAGTTGTGTTCAGCGACTCGTCATTTTGACACTGACGAGTTACGCGACTGGAGTTTCAGCTTCAACGATTCACATTAAATACATTTCGACACAAAACTTCAGAGGGACCACTTGTCTGCTACATTCATTCAATCACAAGCCTTCACGTCTTCTTGTTACAGACATGTCCAAAATTCACATTGTGACAGTTACTGGATAGAAACCTAGGAGGACGATTCTGTTTGTTTCCATGTAATCTTGCTTCTTGGTGTGTTCAGTTTAAGGAGAAGGTTGAAGTTTGAATTTATACTATTTTAAACACAGTAACCATAGTTCTAAGGTTTTGAGTGTGAGAAAAGGAGAGCACCCGTCAGATGCTGTGTAGATCAGAATTTGGTATCGACAGAAAATTATAAAAATATATTCCCTGTCCTGTATGTTGTATCATGTGCAGGACACCCTGGGGATTAACCCCCCCCCCCCCCAAACTAAGCCTGTGCACCACCTCGTCCCCTTCCTCACACACAAAGCACACAGCAAAGTGTACATTGTAGATGTATTATATTTTGTAGGGATGCCACCCACAATTTAAAAAAAAAAAGTTTTATTGATAATTGTTTAAAATATCAAAAGGTCGAGCACAAGTTCCCAGAGCCGATGATGACGACTTCAAACTGACTGTCCAACCAGCGTAAAGCAAAGATATACAATTTTAATATATAAACCAAACTCACAAGAGAAGATAAAATCTTGTCCTACACCAGCTGAGTGTGTGTGTGTGTGGGGGGGCTTCAGGGGCCCCTGCAGGTCTGGGGCCACAGGGCTGTGCTTTACAGATCTGGGTGGTTTGCATGTGACTTGTTATGCTGTTACACTGCAGGTCAAAAACAGATGATCATATCCGGGCAAACTGGCAGCAGAGGCCTCACACGTCCGCAGACGAGAGCCACCCTGTTGACCCCGTTCCCCAAATAACTGTTGCTGAGCAAAATCAAATGTCACTTAGAAGAAGAAGAAAAATGACTGGCACAAGCTGCGGTGCTTTCTAAGAACAAAGATGCAGGCTGACGTTGTCTTGATGTTGGCTTCACGAAGAGGAGGAGGAGGAGGAGGAGGGAGATGGGATGTGACACCGCCTTTACGCCGATGACGCGCGCCATCGGGAGACATCGGGCAGCCTGGTGTGTCGCCCACACGCCGAGCAACAAATGGTGCATGTGTGCCGGAGGTGTGATGCTGGAGTCGGGCAGGTGTTCGTGTTCCCGCCGGCGGAGCGGCGTTAGTGCGGCACCACCGCGGCCCCTGCGACAGGAGGACGCCCCGCGCGCTGTCATCTGTTGATCGGGTTGGAGACGAATCAGGCGCATTATGATGAGCCGCCGCGGTCCGACTGCCAGGTAGGTACCGAGAGGCTGGTGTCCGCGGGGCTGCACGTGAAGGACAGCGGCTCCTCGTCCGGTGCAGGTATATGGAGATGTTGGTATGCAGATGGGGACTTCAGAGGTTGCCAAGGAGACCCGCTGCTGCATCCGCGCCTGCGACGTCGTGCGTTGTTTCCCCCCCGCGATCGCAGCAGGCTACAGGCCTTTGCCCTTCTGTGGTGTTGGGAGAGAGAAAGAAGCCTCACGATCACATATTATTATTATTATTATTATTATTATTATCAGCACTGCAGCAGCTGTGAACTCGGTCCCACGTGTTGGTCCTGGGGATCATGTCAGTGGAGGCAGCATCGCCCCTGCTAGGACGCGTCCAGTGATGATCATGTTAACACCAGTCTGCCCAGGGTGTGTAGAGGATTACAGACCAAACAATCTGAGGAACTGAATCACACCTGCCAGGGGCCACACACACACACACACACACACACACACGCGCTTGTTATTTGGCTGAATGTCAGTCAGTGAGGTGTAAGTTTTTCAGAAGCAACATCACACAATGAACCGCTCCAGAGGGTCAAACAACTATTTGATTACCAGAATTGTTGTCGTTGTTGTTGTTGTTGGACTCTTGACTTTCAGGACTGAAATACATCCACTGCTTTCACTGACCGGATGTGGGATGTGACCCGACATGGGGGGCCGGGGGACATCCAATGGGTCATAGACGAGTCTGAGGGGGTTTCAAGGAAACCTTTCGGGATGGGAAAGAAGAAATAAACATTCTTCTCCTCTACATATCCCGGCTTCTCCCCCAAAATTCGATCGCTCGTTAGTTCCTACTTGGCATGGTTCAAATTGAATCAGTCAACACATTTTGGAGGAGCTCATTGTGACAAAAGGTCACGTGGCTTCTACAGAGGTCACGAACCAACAGGGTCAGGTGGGCGACGATGCTGCTCCCTGGCTTCTCCACATCTGGTGAAGTGTTGTGAAGTGTTCGCAGTTGCGAGGCGCAAGAGCTGTTCTCCACCAAGTGTTTTCTTGTGTTTGCGTCTGGGCTATTTTGAAAGGTGTTTTTCTGAGGAGGGAGCATGTGTGGTGTTTGTCATGAGTGACATCTGCAGAGCTCCCACAGGTGGCTCACACGGATTTGAAGCTCTCTCTCCTCTGAGGAGTGTTGAACGTCAAAAGAAAGACTGTCGGAGCTGTTCAAGTCCGTCACGTCACTGCTACCTGCCGGTTTGCCTCTGACACACATTCACTGTCATTTTTTCCCTTTATCATAAGCCTTTCACGACAGCCGGGAGCCTCGTCTTTCTTAGCTGCTTTGGGAGACAATCTGCTTAAGGAATATCCGTCAAGTGGTGCTTGTTGAAAGACTCACCTGGCCTAAAAACAAAAAGGATATTTCCAGCCTCTCCCATGTGCTGCTGACACAGATTCAGCCGGCCCACGAGATCTGCGATGTGTCGCCGTATGTCTATTTGTTGTGGGATATGCAGTCAGTTAGCAGCTTTGGGAGGGGGGGGGGGGGGGGGGGGGTCATGAGGCCAGACCGGAATGCTTATCCAAGCTGGTCACAAGCCATGTGTTCGTGGAGGCTGCCACCACTGCCCCCATCTCCCTAAACCCCGACCATTTTAACTGGTTTCAACGGCTTACAGTGGCTCGAGCATCTGTGCGGTAAATTTAGGGCATAGCTGTTGGCCCGTCTGCCCGCTGGTTTAAACCAGTGAAACCAAAGCTGTGGCTCTCAGTTGTGTTGGTTTGGCTCTGCTTGTCCACGATGAGGCTGCGGTCCAGGAGTCGAGAGCGAAGGGAGAGACAAAGGGATGACGAGGTAGAAAAAATACCGTTTCAGAGTATTTAATGTAAACCTTCATCTTGGCATTGGAGGCTACGGCTGTTGGTCAAGAGATTCATATTTGAGTTTGAGCTTTGCGTTTTGATGGTATTAGAACGCTTATAACGTTTTTTTGTTCACAGTAAATATTGGTAAACATTTACTGTTTTTGCACAAACTGAAATGACAGGGAGATTAAAACCAGCTTGTTTTCTACTTTCATGCATTGGTGCGAAAGCTAAAGATCTAATCTTTCTTTCAGGTGAAATTTAAGGAGAGTGAAATGATCCCAAAGTCAGGAAAATCTCCAGCAGACTCACGGAAAACTGTCGGCATCCACGAGTTTGCAGCCCTCGCCAGATCCTCCTTGAATGGTAAGGACACTTTTGACTCTCGGAAGCCCCGGACTTTCCCGAGTCACAACGTCGGACCTCCGCCTCTTGTGTCCTCAGGTATCTCGCAGGCAGTGAGGGACCATGTGACGAAGCCCACCTCCCTGGCTCAGGGCCGGGTCGCCCACCTCATAGAGTGGAAAGGTTGGCCCAGACCCGCAGAGCCTCCGCCGGCCGCCCACTCCCAGTTCAGCTCCTACTGCCACCTGACTGAAGGAGAGAAGGAGGCCCGGTTCGCTGCAGGTATCTACTTGTGTGACCTCTACTGTCCCGCGGCCAAGGGGATGTTCCCCATTCGGTGTTAAAACACTTTATGGTGAGACAAAAGTGCAGTGTCACTAGCCGGTGTCAGAGATGACACGTGTGGACGTGTGCGTCCTCTCCCGCCGCTTGGCTTAGCTCCAGCATCATCTCCAGCTCCCACCTTCTGTCATGCACCTAATCCTCTAAAACTCCTGCATGACAGCCGGCCGCCCCGCCCTCTGTGCTGTCTGTCGGGTGACGGCTCGTCTTGGCAGCAGACGGCGGCCCATTAGAACCCTCTCCCACAGCACTTCACTGCCCACCAATGGTACGGCAGCTCCTGTTGTTTTTGCTGTGACTCACCCTCTCTGGCGCCGGTGACATCAGTGTGGTTTGATCAAGAGAGAGAGAGAGAGAGAGTCGAGGGACAGGGGGTACGCAGTAAGTGTACATCAGGTGCATCAGGAAGTCTGTCGGTTTTATTCTCAAACGGAAATAAAGACATTTTCCTCGTTTTCCAGATTTCATAAAAGCTTGTGACGTAGACAATAAGTCAATTAACAGAACATTCAACGTGAACTATTTTCATAATCGCTTGACACACTTTTATAGGGCTGCAACTAACGATTACTTTCATAACCGATTAATCTGTCGATTATTTTCTCGATTAGTTGTTTGGGCCATTAAATGTCATAAAATGGTGAAAAATGTTGATCTTGTTTCCCCAAACCCCAACATGATGTTTTGTTTTGTCCACACACCAAAGTTTAGTTTTTTACTGTCCCAGAGGAGTAAAGAAACCAGAAAATATTCACATTTAAGAAGCTGAAATCAGAGAATATTGAGTTGTTTCTCCAAAAAAACTACATGTATCGATCAATCGATTATCAAAATAGCTGGCGATTCATTTAGTAATCGATTACTAACCGATTAGCTGTTGCAGCTCTACACTTAAATCGTCTTAAATCACTTAATCGTCTTAAATCACTTAAATTGTCTTAAATGTGGATATGTTCATGCTTTCTTCTATTTATGCATTTTTGAACTGTTGGCTTGACAAAATGAGCATTTTGAAGATGTAATCTTGGGCTCTTGGGAATTGTCAATGACGTTATTATAAATTTTCTGATGTTTTGAAGATTTTGCAATTTTGAAGAGAACAATAGGCAGATTATGAACCCTTATGTTTGACTCAATCCGGCACAAC
Organism: Scophthalmus maximus; assembly: GCF_022379125.1. Taxonomy (NCBI): domain Eukaryota; kingdom Metazoa; phylum Chordata; class Actinopteri; order Pleuronectiformes; family Scophthalmidae; genus Scophthalmus; species Scophthalmus maximus. The sequence goes on from NC_061519.1 coordinate 17,300,695, forward strand.
AGTTTGTTTCTTAAAGTGATTGAAAATGAAATAGGAAAATGCATGATACACACGATGTTCTGCAAAAAATGGTAGCAAATCCCTAAAAACAGAAGTATGAATCCGGTTGGCAATATTACTCCATCCTTGTTTAATATAGATATTGATATATCAGCAAAACCACGGGAACAGTCTCCTCTTGACAGATTCATCCGTTCTGGGATTTTTATCCCCTGTAAAGAGTCCCAAGACGATTCGGAGGCAATCTTTGCTTTTAAAAAAAATTATCATTGAGTTTTACACCTGCAAGTTCAAAAAGGACAAAGGTCGTCACATACAGCCACTATAAGTCATATGGTAGAAGTTAATGTCTGCACATGAAAAGGATGCTGACTGATCGCCATGTAAAACCTTAGAACCTTCACATATCAATGTGACATTTGGTCGACGCATTGACAAGAAATGGGGGAACCAGGAAACAGAGTTGTATTATCCAGATTGTAGTAGGTTCACCCACTGCAACTATGTTTCTTTTTTTTTCAGGAATAAAAAATGTGTATTAAATGAGTTAGAATTTTCATGGAGATAAAAACAAATAAGAAATAAATTCTTATACATTTAATGGAACAAGTGTCTTCTTCAATTTAGGCCATAACCACGTTTCTTAGATGTTTACATGAGAAGTTATTAAGTTATTACGTAGAGGCATATAAAATAAGGCAGAAACATTTTGGAAACGACTGCATTAATTGGACCTGTGTTCCTGTCAGGAGTGGCCGAGCAGTTCGCCATCGCTGAGGCTAAGTTGCGTGCTTGGGCGTCGATGGAAGACGAGGAGGAGGAGGAGGAGGACTCGAACGATGAAGACTCCCACAGCAGCGGACAGACTCACACCCTCTTCTGTCAGAGCTCAGGTATCCACGCTCGCCTCCATTTTGCTCATTTCATCTCGAATCACTCGTCGTCTTCATAAGGTGCGTCCTCACTGACAGAACAAACTCATCCCCCCACCCCTCCCCCAACAATCCTTCCATCGTTCCACAGGTGTTCTGACTCTTTGCTCCTCCCTCAGACGCCACCGCGTCCAATCCCATCACGGCAAGGCCACGCCAGCCTGAGGTGGACGCCGGTGAGGCGCCGCCCTCTGACAGTCTCCTGGGCTCCAGCAGCGGCAGCAGCCTTCACTGTGGTCGGTCTGCGTCTCACAATGACCCACACTCCCGCCAGACCAACTCCCCTGCTTTACCCAGCGACTGCGTGAGTCCATTCCTGGAGGAAGAGGAGGGGCTGGGTGGTCACGGGGACCAGCCGGCGCCTCCGCGGGAGCAGCGCGGTGAGGTCTGCGTCCACCACAAGCCTGAGTGGAGGCCTCGGGGGAGGAGCAGCCGGTTCGACTCCTGCTACTCAACCTCTCACTCGGAGTCTCCTGGAGAGGAGGACGAGGAGGACGAGGATGAGGAAGGCAGCGTGTTTCATGAGTTCCGGGCGTGGCACTGCAGCCCCAGGAGCTTCTTCTCTGACCGGGCTTCCTCCGGGGTGGCGTCGTTCGACGAGGAGGAGGAGAGGGAGGAAGTAGCGGAGAAGGAGGAAGAAAAAGAGTATTTGATGTGATGTGTTGTCCATCTTTATGTCTCTTTGAGTCCGTGTCGATTCTGGATATGACGTTGTCTTTTCTGCTTTCTCTGGAAACCTCTCTCCACCTCCTCGTCGCCTTCTTTCCTTCCTCTAATCATGTTTCCTCCACTCACTGCCTTCTGTCGCAGCCTGCAGGGCTTTCATGTACTGATCTCGCTCCACTCTTTATCGCTGCTGTAAACATTAAATATGTCGGAGAGGTGGACAGGAATGTAAAAGCTGTTGTTCTGAGTTTTGTACATTTGTGAAGAGTCGTGTGTTGCTATTGCATTGGTTTTCTATGGATATTTTGTAGTGTTGTTTTACTCTGGGTCATGGTGTGTCGTGTGGGTCGGGCTTTGTTTGATACCTATTGTCTGGATGTACTTCATATATAAATATGTTGTTTTTTTGGACAGAAAATGTGTTGTCCTTTTTCCCTCCCAACAAAAAAACAACCAGCAATTTCTCAGCTCATCTCTTAAAGGTGTTTTTCTTCCAATTTAATCATTCACTCATGTACAAAAACAAAATAATGGTCTCTGAAAAATAACAATGGTTGTTGGATTTTAAATGCATAATTCTCCTCCGTGCGTAGATCTCATCCGTGTATTTTCATATGTACAAAGCAAATACAGGCCAATGCCATATAAAGGGAGATACTAGAGACTTATTGCTTAACTAGATACGCTGCAAATTAGCTTACACACGCTCTACATTTACATCCTTATACATTGTCTTATATGACGAGCACTACTTCACATTCTATATGCAAAACAAAAAGGTAAGACGTCAATAAATGCTCACACAAATGTTTTTACACAGACAAGAAAGGAGCCCGAGTTGGTGTGCTGCACGCTGTAGGATCTAAAATATGGCTCAAAATCATTGCATGAAGCTAAAACACTTTGAAGTTCGTAACAAGGACTCGCGCGCGCGCACACGCACACACTCGGCTCTACAACAGCTTTTGGACCTTGTGGGTTATCACTGTGCTTAATATATTCAACACGGCATTTGAGGCCAGGCTGAATCAGATGTGCAAAACATATCATGGCGTAAATATCTACAGGCCGCATACGGTACATGTGTGCATATAAGTGTGTGTGCGTGTGTGTGCTCTGTACAACAGCCAGTAGCTTCCTGTCATGTGGAACTCAAACAGTTGGTCCTTCATCATGCTAGAACCACGTTGAAACACGGTACATTCACATAGCAGAAGATGTAGAGGCAGTTCAGACGAGTGACGAGCCGGCCCCTCCAAAGACAAACAAGGCTACTTGTGCAGTAAATTATATTCATGGTACTTACAATGTGTTTCACCTTTATTTATTTATTTATTTGGAGTCCTGAACTGAGCTTGGTGGACTTTCGGAAGCTGCCTGTCACCATGTGAATAGATCTCGACTGATCGTGGATTTTGGGGCTGATATATAGATATATATATTTGACAGTTGAAAAAATAAATAAAATAAAAATAAAACTATTGATGCTGAGACATGTCACTGCAGAGTGTTGCAAACCTTGGAGTTTTTACTGTATAACCTCATGAAACCAACCCCGATACATCTTTACATTAGCCAACAATTCTGTGGCGGTGTATTAGTCCAGTGCTAGTGAATAGATAGGTAGTTGTTTGAACTCATACCATCGTGTGCTCATTAGAATTAGTTCCTGTGTCTTTGTTCCTCTGTGCTTTTTCTCTACAATTTGTTCCTTTTGTTCTTCGCCCTCATTATTTGCATGTGACTTATTTCTCTCCTTGTAATTGTCTGACGTCATGTTTGAAGGATGTTTGTTTGGACTTGAATGAGTCTGGAGCAGATTTGATGCATGGCGTGGAAGATGTCAAAAAGTCTCTCTCACTCTTACACACGCGCACACACACACTTGGAATATTCAATATTTCTTATCGTCATCAAGTCCTATGAAAAGACAGAAACACGGCACTGGCACTGTGTTTTATGTGGAGTCAGATCCCACAAAAACAAGCCTTGAGCTGCTGGATTCAAGCAATGAAAAGTGGGCTCCTGATTCAATTGTTTTCATTTACAAACTTGTAGTCCACAAACCAAGAGGCAGCCCACCGTCACGTCACCCATTGATTCGTGAACTGCTGTTTTGACGCCTCGAGTTCATCATTTTGACCAGAGCCATCTTGGTTTTTGAAACCAGAAAGAACCATATTTTGGGGCCTGACAGAGCTCGAGGACACTGCACGTCCACCTACACCTGCGACCTTTGGACGATACTCGCTGTCAATCATGCTGTATCCACGGCCCAATGCATACCGTGCTTTCTTTACCATTTTACTCTGAATGAGACCATAATTTATGACATGAACATCATGCTGTATTGAAGAAGACTTGAAACTAGCGATTGAGACCATAAAGCAGTGGAGTCGCCCTCTGCTGGGCGTTTGAGAGAATTCAGGTTTTCAGCACCTCCACATTGGCTTCACTTTCACAGACCCAGTCAGGTCTGACTCAAGTGACATGACAAGGTTTAAAATCATTAGAGTGCCCATTTAAAGATTCATGTCTTCACACGAATGAGGCTGGAAGTGTTAAGACAGACAACCCCATTGCTGCTTTTGATCTTTTCAAAGGATTTGTTGACAGAAAAAAATATAGAATAACGTTACATTCATCCTTGAAAAAGGCAAATTAATCTGTTTGAAACATTAACTACTCATGGTCACACTCGCTCACGCATTCACACCACAACATTAGAAACTCGGGTATCTAGGCTGGACTTGGAGGCGAGTGAGACCTCTACAAATGTAAGAAACGTCAACATTCATGAGACGACAGGACGGATCTCATCATTCTGATCGATCCTCAATGTAGGCAGGGCTACTATCTCCCTCAGGTTCTGATTGGTCCTTGTCCAGAGATGGTGTGCCCTTTTGTTGCTCGGTTTCGTCCTGCTCAGGAGTTTGGGTGGGGGGGTCATAGTCACAGGCCAGCTCTGATTCCTCAGTGTGGGAGGGACTGCAGTCAAAAGTTAACTCTGATTGGTCCTCGGTGAATGAGGGACTTTCCTGGAGCACCAGCTCCAACGACTGAGTCATAATGTCTCCGGGGCTGGTTTCAAACTGCAAACTGGTTTGGTCCGAGAAGTTGACGGGGATCTCCTTGTAGGGGAGATCGGGCTGCTCCTCCACATCTGGAGGGTTGGGTTCCCGGGGCAACGAGAGCCCCCTGTGGCGGATACACAGCTTGTGTAGTTCAGTCACCTCGGATACGTTTGTGCTGTTGCCGCTGTCACGGAAACTGGCCAGCGGGGGGCGCACTTTCACCCCAGTCACTGTCACTGAGCCCTCGATGGCCTTACGCAACTGGACAGCCAAGAGCCCGCAGGAAAAAATGAATTGTCACAAGCGGAAGCATAACAATAGGTATAAAAAAAAAGGGAACAGAGAGAGAGAGGGTGAGGTTTAATGATCAGATACAGAAAACATTCTCTATAAGATCTGAACAGCTGAAGATAATACACATGTGCATACCTCTTTGAGAGAGACCACTCCCACCAGGCGTCCCATGCTGGTCACATAGGCGTGATCCAGACCCAGCAGAGAGAAGATGGTGTGAGTCTGCGGAGGAGGAGAGGAGAGAGGGTCGTGGCCTGGATAAAGACTCAAAGAGGGCGTTCGTTTGCATTTTAGATCAGCATGATGAAAACTGTAATGCTGGGATCAGACTGAGGTATTTTTGCCTCTCAAGATTAGACCAGGCCATCCTAGAGTCAGAAATTCTTTGCAGACTATAAACTGGACACCAACCAATCTTAAACTGCTTTCATACATGCAATGCAGTACAAACAGGTCACATTCATTTGATGCACTGCTCTGTACATTAGGCACTGAAGAGGCCGCAGGACTCTGTGAGGTAAACAATGAGCACTTATTGATAAAGATTCACATTTTGTGATGAGGAGAATTACCTCAAAAGGTCCTGAGAGGTTGACTTCATTTGACAGACTGCTCAGTGCTCTTGGTTGATATTTTTACCTTATGCAGAGATGTTTGCTCCACCAGCTGGAAGGGCGCAGGGTCAATCTTGCAGTTTTTGAAATCCACCGGTTCATCAAGCTGCTGCTCCTCCCATTCTGCTATCTGAAATGAGAAGGTGACGAGACACTGAAAACTTCTATACTCTTAACTTGACTAATATATATTCTTTATATATGTGCACGTCTCACGTCTGATGGAGTCATACAATCTTCCACTTCAGTAGTATCCTAAAAGAAAAAATCATGAGAAAGTCATACAATACATTGTAAATACAGTATATCAACACACTGCACTGGGTGAACAATCTGAGTGGATGATCCGTTTGATTGTAAAATACACAACTTTAGACCAATGAAACATTTAACTTTATATTATTCATTCATATCTTATAAATAATTTCTAAGGAACAAAATTGGTGACCGCGTCAATAAATTTGCGAAAAAAACAGCTTAAATTAAACACACACACACACACACACACACACACACACACACACACACACACACACACACACACACACACACACACACACACACACACACACACACACACACACACACACACACACACACACACACACACACACACTTTCTCTCGCTCTCCCCATAAGGCTGTGGTTACATTTAGGTGCAGCACTCACTACGTGTGTATCAAGGCAACGGTTGCTAAGCGACAGTTTCGAGGCAGAGGACAATCTTACCGCCATGGAGATCCTCACTCGTTTGGGATTGGGCTTCATCATTTCATGAGGAGCCGGTCCTGCCGGGCTCTTTTCAGCCGGGGAGAGAAAGCATCGACATGGCACAACATTAACATGGCATCAGTGAAACTTGGTATCCCAGTCTGACTTTTACTGGGAGAAGTTTATGTGACGTGAGCACAATACTGCCAGAAGCAACACGAGAGAGGATGAAATCTGCACAAGAAACCCAATGTCATTACAACATTGGATGACAGATACACTGCCAGAAGTTAGGGTTTTAAACATCATATATTTAAGCATTCTCGTCAAGTAGTTTGAGCCCTTGTGTTTTTCCTTAAATGTCCCCAACAGGCTTGTTTTATTCATCAGTGTCTGACAACTTGTGTCAGTCGCCACTGCCCATAAGCGGAGAGATAAATGTCAAATGAAACTTCAGTTGAAGACAATTGTTTCACAACAAACACTCAAGCGACAAACGTGCTTTTTATGTTTACTTATAGAAAATAGTAAAAAGAAAAGGCCTGTTATAATTCCCAAGACAGACATCGTAACATGACTTACATTGTCTTTGTAAAACCTAATTATTATTTTATTTAAACAACTTAAAACAATGTAGAAATTTCTAATATTTGACACAATGTTATGAGACGCTGGATATTTTGTTTCATAAAAGCTTCATACGTAAATTAAGGAAATTCATTTCTGTCAATAGACAACAGGACAAAATTAACTTTCCAGCTCTACCTAAATAGTTTAAGCTAAAGACAAACCCACGGCACCAAATGAAGTGTAACCTGGGTGAAATATTCAAACCCAAGGGCCCAGACATTTTGTGGCTGAGCTCTTTTATCGAGTTGTCTTGTATATCACTTCATCCACATTTACCAAAAAGTCAGGCTGACATATTTTGTATCTTTGGACACTCTGATATTCACTGGAAACTGGAAACAAATAACATCCGTGGGTTTGAAGGCTGGACAGCACGAGTTTTCAATGTCTGACCCACAAGTGCATCAGAATAAACCCAAAGAAATGGTGAAATGAAGGATGTTCAAAGACATTTTCTTGGCAGTGAATGTGTTGTGCATTGAGGGGGCAATGACTCACAGAAGATTTAAAACTAAAAAGGTACGACCCCAGCGTGAGATTGAACAGAAAAACTCTGCTGCCTTCGGGAGGAACCTGCCTGTCAGCTGCAGCAGGAATTGGCGGCATGTTCGTGGACTCAGAGACAGCACGCACACAAAAACACACACCCTTGAATACCATACATACACTCTTACAGCACATTTGCACCCATGCATTTTTTATATCCTGTTTTCTTTTTTTCTGGCTCTTGTGCTCACCTCCAGCAGCTCCTTGTCTTGGTCCGCACAGGAAAGCGTCTGAGAGCCTCGGAGAAAAAACGACAACAAGCTTTTAGTGAGTTTGGATTTGATTTGTGACCGGTTTGTTCTCCGCATCCCACATCAGTGTCCTCCCTCCATGTGTCCCACTGTGTGTACAGTACATACTATTTTGCGTCTCTGTGTCACTGATGGCAGACACCATTTTCAGGGCAGATTTCAGAGGAAGCTGAATGTTGGAAGCCACTGGGCTGAAGGAGGACGACTCCTCTGTGGAGATCTACATGGAAAATATATTAACAGAAGAAGCCAGACACAACCGCACACATGCACAAACACACAGAAAAAGAGAGAGGGGGGGGGGAGGGAGGGAGAGAGAGAGAGAGAGAGAGAGAGAGCACAGAAAAGACAAAGAAAAATACAAGCACATGCACGTAAACAAACAGGACAGCACAGGTAAGGGCACAGACAACAGAGACACAGAACAAATGAGTTAATTCAAAAGTATAAATATGTGTAAAGGACATTTATTCAGTTTGCACACACTTACCACAACAGCTGTCCAAAAACTCGGTCTGTGCCTTTACCTACTGCTACATGCCTCACACATGCTGTGTCTGTGTCTTTGGTCTATCGCTACAACCCAACCCAAGCCAGACGTCACCCCAGCCCAGCCCTGGCGCCCCCGGACGCCTCACACCTGTTGGGTGCTCACCAGGAAGCGGACCCCTTGGCGAGCGCTGGCCGAGGAGTTGACGTGGGTGTGGGCGCAGGGTGAGCTGGGGGTGCTGTCAGTTGTCAGGCTGGGCAGGTGTTCGTGGGTGCCGTTGTCCTGGGCCAGCTGGTGGAGGTACTCCAGCCTCCGCTGGCGTCCCAGCTGAAGAGAGAGCAGAGACTGGAGCTGCAATCGCTCGATGGAGCCCAGCAGGATCATGGAGTCTGAAGGAGGAAGAAAGAGAGAGAGGATGATGGACATTTTGTTCAGATAAAGGTTAAAAAAAGCAATGAAATAAAATTAGTAAAGTGGTAGTGGAGGGATTGTGCCACAGCGCGAAAGTACATAAATTGGACTTACACGTGAGAGCCGGGTAATGTTTCAGATTTTTCTATAGAATTAGTGATACGTTTTAAACATTTACTCAAGTGCTAGTTGGACCCAATTAGCTTTTTCATTTCACGATGGATTTTAAAGTGTAGTAGAAGACTTTTACACTTGGCCAAAAGTATCTGGAGAAAACATAACCATGTTTTCATAACCATAGACATGCCAATGCTGCCGTAACAGTCTCAGCTCTCCTGGCTCCAGGTTTTCTGCAGGCTGCAGTGATTTGTTCCTATTCAGCCACAAGAACACCAGTCGGAAAAAAGGCCTTGCTCAGTGCGGCTCATCTCAAAGGCAGTGGATGAGGTCGAGGTTTTAATTGACCTGTATTTGTTTTCCATGTGGCCATTGCCTTGTAGATATATTATGTATTAACTCACCTCTGGATTCAACCAGGGCCAGAGTTTTGAGTTGAGCCGTCAGCAGCATCTCCTGCAGGTCCCGATAGGAAGAGGTGAGAGTGATGTAGCGCACGTCCCTGACCATGATGTCCTCCACGCGGATATTATACTTCCTGAGATATGGGGCCGGGGAGAAAATGGAGGTCAAGAGATGAGAATGGGGAGGGAATAGAAGTAGAATTGAGAGAGGGAAGAAAATGAGAGGCCAGACAGGTGGAGAGAAGATGAAGACATGGGGTGAAGAATCACTGGGAAAACAACTCTGTCCTGGCGGTTCAAACAAGCCACAGATTGTGGACCCACTGACTCACTCGTGATGTCCCATGCCCAGCTCGGGCAGATAAGGAAGTTTCTTGATGCGGATGATGGAGTCGTAAAGAGATGGCTGCAGAGACTGGGCCACGGCATTGGCCAGAATGACGGCGATCATCACAGGCAGGATGTGGGAGATCTGACCGGTCAGCTCAAACACGATGACCGCTGTGGACACAGTGTGGGTGACGGCTCCAGACAACGCTGCAGCACCTGTATGGGAGGGAAGTGAATCAAAGAGAAATGATTTTTTTTTTCCATTTAGGCTCTTTACAGACTGTTCAAATGTGTGCTGCTCATCACTGCAAGACTTCAAATCCAAACTTTGAAAGAGATTTTCTGCAGGATGTCTTTGTCATTCATAACATTTAACTCCGTCCTGTCGCACTAACCAGCGAGTCACGACCGTGGCAAGTTTGAATTGAACGATTTTCTATTTGACTTTGGTCCAAAATGTAATGTTCAACTTAAGTGGCATCAATTTTCATCAGCACATTCAATAAGCTGGTATAAAGCCATAAAATGGCAGCAGTGAAAAGTGGTCAGGACATTCGTTATAAAGACAAATTAGACAGGAAATGGTGGATCAAAGCACAGTGTATAAAAATTGATTTGGAGCAACTTACCAACCACAGCATAACCACCAGGAACTATGTGATAGACACTGCCGTCAGCATGTATGCCATCAGGAAACATGGCTGCCATGATCTCTCCAACAAGTCTACCGAATGCTGCACCTGACCATAACATACAGACACAGCAAGAAGTCTTTATCCAGGATCAGATCTTAGTGAATATCATTTTAGAATAATTTATATAATTTTATTTTTAAATCTGTAACATTTTTACTCTTATATTTCTGTGATCTTCAAACTGCTTTTAATAGTTTCCTATTGTTTGCCTTCAAGTCTTCTTTTTTTCTTCACTTTCTAACTGTGTTTTGAAAGATGCTACACAGATAAGTTTATAATGATTATTATCTTAATCACAAACTGATATTATTCACCAATAAGGAAAACTGGCATGAAGGCCCCACACGGCACGGGCATTGTGGTGGCCACAGCAGACATCCAGAACTGAGACAAGGAGAGACACGTTTGTTTGAGGAATCGTGAGCATCGAAAATCGTCACATCAGATTGCTTCATGTGCCCAAGGCCTACCTTCATGAGGATGAAGAGGATGAGCGTGATGAAGACGTTGACCTGGGGGTGTTTCCAGGCGTGGTGGTGGCTGATGTAGTTGAACTCCTCGGCCACACCCTGACGGCACCATGTGCGGTTGTCGAACAGCGTGACCAAAGACTCATGCTGCGTCAGCTGACAGATACACAAGGAAAACTTTATATGAATATTATCTTCATTAGATGATGGATGGATGGATGGGTGGATGCTAGCAGTCTGAGACTGTACTTGGACACAACTTAACACTGATGTGCTAACATGTGTAGCAGGTATCAACTGATGACAATGTGATTGTTTTGATGGTATTAGTATTGGGGGCTGCACGGTGGTGTAGTGGTTAGGACTTTCGCCTCACAGCAAGAAGGTTCTGGGTTCGAATCCCGGTTCAACCAGGGCCTTTCTGTGTGGAGTTTGCATGTTCTCCCCGTGCGTGGGAAGTGCGTGGGTTCTCTCTGGGTTCTCCGGCTTCCCCCCACAGTCCAAAGATGGGGAATGAATGGGGTTAGGTTCATTGGAGACTCTAAATTGACTGTAGGTGTGAATGTGAGAGTGAATGGTTGTCCGTCTCTGTATGTGGTAGGCTGTGATTGGCTGGCGAACCCAGGGTGAACCCCGCCTCTCGCCCAATGTAAGCTGGGATTGGCTCGAAATAAGAATAGCCCAACTGTCATGACGAGTAGCAATCTGTTTACCTCTGTTATATTTTAGGAACTTTCCATAAATGAGCATGACTATTTAAAAAAAAAAAAAATGTACTCAAAAAGCTCAAACATGATATTGTTGTTATGCAGGATTACTTTGCATCTCTGCCCATAACAACCCTAACTATATTTCACAGTTACACTTTCTAAACTCGGCCATGGGTTGGAAACCAAATTTATGAATGTAAGAGTGAATGTTGTTTGTCTCTGAATGTTGGCCCTGTGATGAGCTGGTGACCTGTCTAGGGTGAACCCCGCCTCTTGCCCAGTGTCAGCTGGGATTGGCTCTCACTTCGTTTAACATGATCATCAATCATTTACCAACAACAGAGACATGCTTTCATACTGTCAGAAGAGTGTGAAAGTATATTCTCACCTGTCCAGCCATGAACTGCCCAAAGCCCGGAGGGAACGTGAGTGTGGAGATGAGCAGGGTGACGAGTGCAGGATACACCAGACGCCTGACAGGAAGAGAGGGACTGCAGGGTCATTAATGGGTGTGCTTGTCAATCTGTATGTGCATACTCGATTTGTGGTTGGTGAGGATGGAAAGGCTAAACATAGCTCCCTGTGATGTGCTTCGGCCTCATGTTTATCAATCTTATCTCATCAAACCATCAGAAAGTCATTTCTCAAAAAGATCAATTAAAGGGGACAGGGGGTCAATCCACAAAAGTTTGAAGGTTCGTAACATGACTAATCAGATACTCACTTCCTCAGCAAGAACTTGTTAATAGTCTTCTGTTTCCTCATGCACTCTACAATCAGGCGGTTAAGGTAGACAAAGAGAGCGCCGCCAAAGCCACAGGCAATCCTACGAACAGACAAAGACAAAAACCAGAATGAAAATCAATCCAATGCTGAAATACAGCTTCAGCTCCTCTTCACGTTTTCTGAGACTCGTTGACAAGAAGCCAAACAATGAGAATTCATTTGTTTTTGTCTATTTTAGTATTTTGGCATCAAACAAATCAGCATGTAATTTCATCGAATAAAAATTCACCCTTCAGAATCTCAACAGGAATATGAATGTGAAGGGGGGTGGCTGAATGAGAGCTCAGATCTCCTGATTAACAGAGGTGCCAAACAGCTCTGGGATCAGTTTAATGTTGTGTCAGTCCAGACAAACACACTCACCCGAGGATGGCGAACGCCGGCAGCTCCTGAAGGTCAAACGGGAAGTCCAGGCGGAATCGGGTCTTGAAGAGAGCGGTGATGGTCTCTGAATGAAAGGAAAGATTGTTCTCACGGTGTGGCGAGTGTAAAGCAGTGTGCTAGTGACAGAACTATGGGCTACATACAGAACACTATGGGACTGAGAATATGACATAATAAAATATAATTCTGTGGTGCTATAACAAATAATAGTATTGACTCTTTGTCCAATTAAAGTAATTGATGATGATAAGTGTGTCTTGACAAAACTAAGATTTTCCGTATGGAATATTCCTAAAACAGAAAACACACAAAATGACGCAGGTAACGTCACAAGCAGACATACACAAACACAGAGAAGAATAAATTATATTTTCCCCATGTTTTACCTTCCTCCTGGTTCCATACTGCCAGCACTCTAAATATGAAGGCACTGAAGGTGGCAGCAAAGAAGCCCCTCCAGTAGTTCCTCACCGCAAAAAACGTTGACGTTACCTCAATACTGAACAGCACCCCTGCATCACAGAAACATACATTTGATCCAACATGTTTCTGTGAAAATCGCATCTCGTTTGCCAAGAGAATATGAGCAAGGCTTGTGAGGGACCAATATAAGTGCGGATGGTGTTGTTTTTCCATCGCCATTACACTGTTCATTCTGTTTTAACGTCATAATGACAAAAAGTTGTCTATTTCCCCTTTAATGTTAACCATTGTTGAGACAAAGTATGTTGCTCAGAATCAGAGTTAGACTAAAGGACTGATCCAGACCGGCACTCTGGAAGTAGCAGGGTAAATATTCTCCTTATCCAATTAGCTCCCATAATCATAGAGCATTATTATTAGACACCATTCAATCACAGCAATGCTGCGGCCGTGTTGTCTTACCTCCAATTGGGGCAGCGAAGCAGCAGCCCACACCCACTGCACAGGCAGCCGACAGCATCTCTGTGTTCCTCAACTCGTTCTGTCCGAACAGAGTCAGATATACACACAGATATACATACACACAAAAACAGAATAGAGACACACACAAACACACACACACACACCAGCAGGTGTACATTCATGTGCAAATGCCACAAACACTATACATAACAGATTTCTCTCTTTTTAGTTTCTCAAAAACTAAACCCATAAAACCAAGGTCACTGTGTGATATGTGAGCTCATAATTGAAAACACAGATTGAGCGTTGAAATCATGGTATGAGATGCTTGCACTGCAGCATAGGCAACGCAGATCGATGCCTCGTGGTGACGGTTCACTGAACAGAATCAAACACAGCGCAGACAAATGCAAAGGCATCGATCTCTCTCAGCCGATCTGAAATGGGGTGCATGGATTATTAGGGTTGATGGAATTGGCAATAAAGCAACTGCATCTGATTCATGCATTCGTACCTTGCTTCCCTCAAAGGCCTCTTCCTTTAGCAGTAACATTGAAACACAAAAAAGGAAAAATATGTGTGAGTGCCATCTGTGCAAGTGGAGAAGTTACCTTTTTTTTTTCTTTAATCCTCTTCCTGGAAGTCATCCCGCTCATTATACAAACGGCACAAAATCAAACAAGCAGCAAAGAGCTTCTGCAAACACAGTCTTAATTCCGCAGAGGACCAAATTAACACGTTCCCAGAATGATTATGTTTAATGGCTGTAGCCGACGCCTGGATTATTTAGGTCTTTCTTTCTGTGCTGACATGTGTTTTTCCTCCTCCACATCACTGAGGTCTATCTGCCTCCGCTACTGATGCTGGTGCCGGTGCTGTCGGTGCACAGAGGAGGGCTATAGGAGACGTGCAGCGAATTGTCCAGTGCAGAAATAGACAGGAGCCCAGGATGAGGTCTCACATGAGTGGAGGCGAGAGTGTGTCCTGGAGAGTGACAGAAATTCAAAGAAATGTCAAAGACTTTACACAGTTACTGCTGTGTTTGTGTGCTATTCTTGAGTTGTCTTTCTTACATACTACAAAGTATAAAGGATAAAAATCTGAAATTGGTTTCTCTCGAGCTGCAAAACCAACCTGTTGGATGCCTGTTGCAGTTCATTTCAATCATTTTGTTTTCAATTTCATCTTGGCTTCTTTCATATATTTTCACTGTTTCACTATAATATCTATAGTATATACACTATAATACTACTATACTTTATTTACATATATTACATATGTTATTTCTGTAACATCTACCTGAATCTTGCTTCTTCATTACATTTTAGGGTTAAAGTTAAAGGGTTAAAGGCAAAATTGATGTTCCTTGAATTCCTGATCTTTTTATTGTTTGTTGATTGTTTTTCTTCTCAAAAACCAAACATAGATCTTAGAAATGTTTTCAACTACACTGTTCATCCATGGCAAACATCAAGATTTGGTGCTCAAGTCCCTCAAGTTAATTCAAACAAACGTCTTGTTGTGAAACCCTCATGTAGCAGCGAGGCATAAAGGGCCTGATGGCCAAAAAATGCCTGGCGACAGAAAAGTTGATCCCCACATAATGGATGGGTAATGAGGTGGGGTCCTTAACCATCAACTGCTCCAGTGGAGCAGGTCAGTGACCAACAGGTCAGACTGTGTTTGTACTGATGTCAGCGAACTGAGCAAGTGTGAACAGGCTGTTTCTGAAAGAGAGAGAGAGCACTGGTCCTGAAAACAAAAGGGAACCTTCTCTGACATGAGCATTTATGCACAAATTGAGTGAAGGGGCAAATGGTTAAACTTCTACATATATGATATAATGCCCAGCTTTAAAACACGTTCAAATAATTTATCATTCATTCAATTAATGATGATAAATTCAAATCATGACTTAATCATCATTAGGTCAAATTATTACACGTCAAAACAGGGCTGCAGTGAGGATTTTAGAACTACTGAAGAATACCACATATGAAACTAACCACAGTATGTTTTATTTATATTTAATGTTTCAACTTTATATGAATTTAATTTCCTTACAAAGTAGCCTGCTATAGAATACTGAAAAATACGTTTTGGCCTACACATAACTAAAATTTGGTTAAAGAAAATAAAGGAGTATATTTCATACAGAACTTTGCCAAAGATGTAGCCACTTTACATGTTTAGATTCTTATCCATCACGTGATACCATCAGTGAGGAGTCCAATAAGTCTTAAATTCATTTTACAGCATGAGGGCGACAGACCAGATAAAGTCCTGCAGCAGAAAGCAAGGCCCGACACAGACTGAGCTCAACATCAGAGTCGGTGTGGGACAGAGGCAGACGACACTGAAACAACATGACAGAGAGGAAATGTGACAAGTTCTCCAACATGCTGAGAACAAGCCACCTGCCAAAAACCATGAAAAAACTAAATATAATAAATAAACTAGTCTCACCACAACCTGTCATACAGATGCATAATCAAAAAATTAAATCAATTAATTTTATGTTAATCAAGCTCCAGTTCGAGGCACAATCAGTGAATGTACTCAAAGCTTCAAACAAGTTTCAATTTGTGCATTTGCGAACCTGAAAATCAGTTTAAGAGATTATTAATGTTATTACCATTCTCACCATGTCAATCCCACCGAAAACAGCAGCCATGAATTTGCTCAGCAGAGCAGCGCAGAGGCTGGCGACATGAACAAAGGGTCCCTGAGAGGGAGGTCGGGACGGAGACAAGGATGTTAGCAGACATGATATCACTGAAAGCACATTTTAACGTGAAGCATGCTGTATTCAAGTTTTTCAAGATCCTGTGCAAGATTAAATGCTGCTCAGAGTCAGCTCAAACAACTTTACTGTGCTCCCAAATGGGAAATGCTGGCAGTTAATCAGTCGTCCTTATTTTTGCCGCCATGACTTTAATGATGCGTGAAGATTTTTATATGCTCCCGATAGGAAACTGCAAAAACTGTCAAGCTATCTGTCTTGTGTAATTTGTACAGCCAAGAAGATCAGAAGGGATGAATGGAGAAGAAAAAAACAACAACAAAAAACATCTACCTCCTTCCCCAGGGGCATCCCGCTGCCCAGGGCACAGGTGAGGCCTATAACTTTGGCCACAAATGTTTTAAAAGTCAGGTACTCCTTCAGGACCACCCCCCGCAGTATCGTCTTCATCTCAGGAATACCTGAACCTGCGAGATGAAAACAGAGGAGATGATGGAGTGGAGAGAAAAGGTGAGTTGAAAGAGAGCAATTACAGAGAGAGGGATGAGAAGAATTAATGGAGAGCAAGGGGGGTGGGGTGAGGGGTAAAGCTGATTGATATTCATACAGTTTTCTGTATGCACATCTCATCGGAGGTATATTTTTATGGATTTGCCGCAGACGTGACCCCGGAGACACGTACAGCACATGTCCTTGGTAGCCTTATTGTGCATTCTGCAAGTCAATTACATTATTCAAACAGAAATGTGACCACAAAGAAGAGATATGAATACATATGTTGATGCAGAAATGTGTGTGAGTGTGTGAATCTTACCCACAGCCTGAGGCGACAGTATCTGTGTGAATCCCGCTGAGAACGTGATGAGCACTACAGGGTAGGTGACCCAGGCGATGTATTGCAGAAGCATGTTACTGTCCAGTCCACCATACATCCACTTCTGTGCTGCGCACACACACACACACACACCCACACCCACACACACACACACACACACACACACACACACACACAAAGTGATTTCACCACAGTACAATGCATTAGAAGACGTTGAATGACCATTTCCATCACGTATCAAGATTTATCAGTTGTGAACGGATACAGCCAATTCCAGCGCCTCTTTGCACTTGTCTCCTTCTCTGCCTCATTCATGCTTTGTTCTTCACCTTCAGCAGCCTGGTGCCCTCATTCTCATTCATGACTTGGCTCTCTTGCCGTTTTATAAAAGAGAGGAAGAGGAGAGAGAAAAGCCACTGGGATCTGAAGAGAATATCTTTATCCACACTGAAGGCTGTTTTCAGACATGAACTACAGAAAATGTCTGGAATATTGGGTTGGGACATTTTCCTGCTGTATTCTCACATAGCCTCACTCACACACATTTTACTACAGGGCTGGCAGGAAAAGTTCTGGAAAATGTTCGGGGCAACATTTTCGGACATTTGCCTTATCACATAGAGCCCTCCTGAAAAAATTTTGGAAAATATCCAGACTTCAGTGCATGTGTGAAAACAGCGTAAGACAGCTACATATGAGAAAACATATATGTCTCTCTATTCTGGTCATCTGTCCATTAGATGCTTACAAGATGAAAACACATGCAGTCTGTCATTTTGACACTCCTTTGCTCGTTTTACTGAACACCTTAAAAGTGCTGCTAATCATTTCTCCTTTAGGGCCCATATGGGATTAATCATTCTCCAGGTGAATACAGAAAAAAACCCAGTTTGCCTGCTTTAATGAGTGGCAATCAAATCCCTATTCACAGAGGTTTAACCAGAATATCCAGTTTTGGTGTCTACATGCGTTTTCAGATTGGACGCCAAACTCAAAGAAAGGAGAAAAAAAACACAGTAAAAGGGGGAGGAGGATTTTTTTTCTTCTTTCGACAATTGTATTGAATTAAAAAAAAAATCACAAACAAATATATTCATATATCAGATGGCTGAATGTTCGACTCATGGTTCAACCACCTTCAAAAAATGTAAATAAAAAGCATAACCTCACAGTTGAGTTAACATTTTAATATAATATTTAATTTTTGTATTTATGGTAATTTACAATTTAAATAACCTCCAAATCACGTTAAAATAATTTGTATAGTTAACTAAGCTTTTAAAACCATTAATTCTTTGAGTTAATTGATTGTGAGATCAATATAACTTGATGGCAGGACAATGACTCTTGGATCATTTTAGATCATGGCCTCTCATGCCTCAATCGTTCACATCTTTGTTGTCTCTGTGAAAACAGTCCTAAATTCACTGTCTGACCATCTGTCTCTCCAACGCCTTCTTCTCTCACTCTCTGTCTCTCTCCTACCTTCTTGGCAGAAGGCGATGGCGTAGTCCATGACCCAGCTGACCAGAGCCATGAGCAGCCCCAGCAGAATGAGGAAGATCCAGTCCTCCCCCACACGAGAGATCAGGAACTTCTGGCACCGAGATGCGCACACTGGGGACATGGATACAAAAGGAAAGCAAAAGTAAACTCTCTGAAATGAATCTTCAACGAGTGATGGGACAGCAGAAAGATAAATGTTGGTGTGAGACTTGGAGAACCGGCAGTTTCAGAGAGGAAGCAGAAAAGAAAAAGAAAATAAGATTTGAAAATAAGGATTTAGGCAAGGGAAGACAAGGCAAACACACACAAGCTATTCTAAGTGCTTTAGTGTGGACACTGCAATGCAATAAAGACATTCAACAAAAACAAAATCTGAGAGTACATATGATACAACATTATAATGAAACATATTAAAAGGGACATTTTAATAAAATTTGAAATATGAAGTATAAAAAAAAACAAAAGATAGTAATTTGCATGGAAGGATTGGGCAATAAGACAACATAGAAGAAAAATATTTGTAATGTTTGATAAATATTTTCACCATACTGAGATAGCTCTCAATTTTATATCATCAGTTAAACTACACAAGCATAGACAAGAGTAATAGAGATGAATGAACAGCACTGATATATGGGAATACTGAGTCAAAGGATTTTGTGAAGTGACTTGGTCACAAAGAGACATTACACGTGTTTTTTTTTTTTAAATCTATAAATGATTTCGCAAAGCAATTTATATTCTCAATATTACTACCATTGTATAAATTATATGTACTATATTATGATGTATATTTATTTTGTATGTGTCCAAGAGGCAACGACGGCTCAAATCAGAAAATCTTGTCATGAGATGATTTATAGACTAGTAAATTTAAGACTGTTCAACAAATTGTTTTTGTTTCAATTCAAAAATTCTATTGATCTTAGCGAGGACTCTCATTGAAACGGTGTTTCTCAACAGATCTTTGATTGATGCCTCAGAAAAGACAATTATAACAGTGTAACTTGGTGGAAATAAAACATCTTGATGGGTCATGATTGGACTTCCGTGACCGCCCATCCATTATCTATACGGTTTATCCTTTGAGGGTTGAGGTGGAGTTGGAGCCGATCCCAGCCGACATTGGGCGAGAGGCGGTATACAGTACGCCCTGGTTGATGGTCCATCACAGGGCGAACAAACACCTTCAGGCAATTTAGAGTCGGCAATTAACGTAACATGCAGGTCTTTAGAGTGTGGGAGGAAAAAACCCACACAGACATCGTTCTCAGTTCTCCCCAAAACAGGAAGACTGGACGTGAATCCTTTAAATATTTATGAGGACAAATAAGGGGGATCGGGGGGACCTGTTTCTTTGTGAATACAGGGTCCAGTTTGAGATGAAAACTAAACAATGGAGATTGATACACACAATGAGCAGAGAGCACAGAGACATATTGTGTATTTACCAGATGTGAGTAAACCGCTGGAGGTAAACAGGGGGATTATTATGTGGTGGATATGACAAGAGCGGGAGCGTCACTTTATCTTCATCCACCTCAAATATGAGAGTACGGAGACGAAACGTAGCCGGGTCACAGTTATGAATTATACCATTACATTATAATCCATAACTCTGAGCTAGGTCAGCTAAAAGAAGCATCACTGGACTCATTTCTTCTTTCTTGTCTGCGGACACTGCCAAACTGCCTGGAATTCACTTCAATATCCAGAGCAGTCATAGATGTGCCCGTCCCCAGAGAAGCTAAAAATGTGCTACTGACACATTTTCCGGATCCATATTTCATATAAATGCTACAGTTAAGATACCTCAAGCTTTTTTTTTCAAAATCGTCCTGCTTGGAACTAATTTAGTTATGTTCGTCATGGAGAAACTTTCAACTGGGTGACGGGACAGAGAGAGAGAGAAAGAGAGAGAGAGAGAGAGAAAGAGAGAGAGAGAGAGAGAGAGAGAGAGAGAGAGAGAGAGGGGAAGACATGGATCAGGCAGAAGATGCTGCATAAAGGATACATATGGTGATATTGTATTTTATTTTCTTTTTGTCAACAAATCCCATATTCTACGAACGCACAGTTTGTCGCTGTTGCCAAAGCTAAAGAATATAAATCTTTCTGGGCTACATTCAAATGAGCCACACCACATTGAATTGCCATCGATGGCAGGCTGCCACCAGAGAACGTGCACATGGAGTTACATGTTACATTGCATCTATTTGTGCAAACTAGACCAAATTTGTTCATTTTCATTTCATAGTTCACTGGACATTTCCCAAGTGAGAGAGGCCCATTCCCACAGCTTCTCTGTTTTCATCCCTCTATCACTCTCATACACACTTGTCTGGCACCTGCCATGCTTCCACGTGCATCTTGGCTCAAGCTCACAATCGCAGTCTCAGTGGCATTCGCAGACATCTTCTCATGATCCCATAATAAAACATAACGACCAATCCCAGATATTTTATCCACCTCTGCTGGTCTTCGCATCGCATCACCTGACAAACATAACAGTGCATCGTGCTGAATCACAAAGTAACTGGTTGCTGAGTAATGTCGGCTATGAAATCCCAGCGAGATTCGCTCCATGAGTCACAATAAACAAGTGAGGCAGTAGCAGTTTTTAAGTTTCTCCGTCACGACCGGCTGTGGAGCCTTCAGCTGCATGTGTAGGCTGCCGCTTTTGAAAGCTGCAGCTTCAATTACTGATCTGAACCGAGGCGCATACTCGTAGTCCATCACCCACAGAGATGTTCCCACACACTGACACATGAGAGGAAAACACTGAAACTCCCACTTCCACCAAATCTAAAAGGTTCTCTCCTTGTACATTACCTAACTAAAACAGCAAAACACATAAACCTGTCCAGCCAGAGCATCTTAACTAAAGACGGGTCTAAAAATACAAACACCTCTTGATCTACGAGCACACACACACACACACACACACACACACACACACACACACACACACACACACACACACACACACACACACACACACACACACACACACACACACACACACACACACACACACACACACGCACACACACGCACACACACGCACACACACGCACACACACACACGCACACGCGCCCACACGCACACGCACACGCGCACACGCACACACGCACGCATCACTCTGGCTGGCTCCTGATCTGAGTGTGATTGTTTCAAATGGCTTCCATTAAAGCCAGCGAGCGAGGCTGTCCTCGTAGAGCGGAGATTTCACCTGTGGTGCAACCAAGCTTTAATCAGATCTCTAGTTATAAGGGCATAATGGGAGCCTGGAAAACACACACTGTCTTTCTTTCCCCTTTTCCTTTTGTCACCCGTTTTCTGACATTATCCCACATGTGTTATTACATTTTGTATTGATTTTTGTATCTAAAGGGTCACTTCAACCAAATCTAAAAAGGTGCAACTAAGACAGTTTTGTACTGTGATTCATTTTCTTGATTAATCTATTAATCATTTTGTCCATGACAGGGGTTTAGATTAACTGCAAACTGCATTGAAAAATGACATTGAAATAGTGTTTTTCTAAGAACGAGAGAGACAATCCTTCACTCTATTACTGTTGAGTACATCAGTCTAAAGTCTAAGCTCTGTCCTTGTGCCACTCCCTTATCTGCCCTCATCTTCTGGGAAGACTAGACAAAATAATCTGACAGTTCAAATCAGAGTTCTGCTGCTTACACAAACAAAAATACACTCAAGAGCAAAGAAAACCTCTCCACACGGACACGAACGCACGCACGCATGCAGAAAGAGAGGCAACCAGCAGAGGGGGCTGTCTCTGTCTGACATTGAGAAAACCCTGTTGGCTGGAGGTCATTTCTCAGATCAGTCACATTTAATCGTGTTCACATCCTTCTCTCCTGTGTCTGTTGCACTTTAAGGAGGCAATGTTTTCACACAACTTGAACACTTGCTGGAGCGCTGCAATCTGCTAAATATTGTAACCTCACTATGTAAAGTGCCTTGAGACAATGTATGTTGTGATATGGCGGTATACAAATAAAATTGAATTGAATTGAATTAAACAGGGCTCACACACACACACACACACACACACACACACACACACACACACACACACACACACACACACACACACACACACACACACACACACACACACACACACACACACACACACACACACACACACACACACCTCTTTATATGCTTTGGTCTCACATTCTGGACGTGTGCACTACGATACCTGCACTCTTAACGCGCACTCTAAAAGAAGATTTGGCGTATTGTTACATGATCATCACTTACGCTGGCACTTTGCACAACGGTCTTTCTCATACTCCAGCAGATCCGCGGCACGAGTGCGAACGCTGGTGTTCCTCCGCAGTCCTCCGCCATCCCGTACTGCTCCATCCCGCAGGCGGGCTGCTTCCTCCTTGGCATAAACACCCAGGTCCTGGGTGTACCGCCCATACATCTGTGTAAATGAAAGGCAGAAAAAAAAAATAGAGAGCTTACAGTACAGGTATTGTGAGTGGGAGGCAGTGAAAAGAAATGTCGGCGTGATGTAGCAGGTTTTTATCTTTATAGAGTGTTGGGTCAAAGTAAAGATAGTCAGCATCTGTACTGTGGGTTCACACTATTTTAAAGAACAACTCCGCTTCGACTCAACAGTCGTGACTTTTTTCCTGACAAATGTGCAGACAACAAGTTCCACCTGTCACCACCCAGCTGATGAACTCTACAGGGCTGGAGCACGATTGACTCCTAACAAGGGGGAAGCGGCGAACCCTTCCGTGATCAATCAGGTATAAAAGCCTGTGTCTGAACCACAGGGGCCAGTTGTTGCAGTTCTGGTCAATGCCAACATGGAGCTTTTCAAGAGTCTTTTTAGTGTGGTGCTGGCGGTAGTTGTTGTTTCAATTTGTGATGTTTCTGCCCAGGGTTACTGGACATGGCCCGTGCAGAAACATCACCCTCCTCCTCCTCCGCTGCTGCAGCAGCAACAGTTGACGGTTCTTCCGCCCGCCGCTCCCTTTGACAAGTGCCAGGTGGAGGAGAGCGAGAAGATTCAGTGTGGGACTCGGGACATCGAAGCCGAGCAGTGCGAGAACATAAACTGCTGCTTTAATGGGCGTCAGTGCTACTATGGGAAAGCAGGTATCTGTGCTGTCTGGTGTGGTTTCTCACACAAATGCAACATGGTGAGTGATTGAAAACAAACCACTGCGACAGAAATTTGTCCATCTATTTTTCCTCTCCTTCAGTGACTGTGCAGTGTACCAGAGATGGCCAGTTTGTGGTGGTTGTGGCTCGAGATGCCACTTTGCCCCCCATAGATGTGCAGTCGGTCAGCCTCCTGGAAAGTAACGACCTCTCCTGCACCCCTGTTGATGCCACCTCTGCCTTTGTGATCTTCCAGTTCCCTATGACTGCATGTGGTACTACAATCAAGGTGTGTAGTGAAATCTCTGGATTGATGTTATGCTTCGACCTTATGTCTGGTAACAGACAATTTATTTTCTTGTTAAATTCACATTCCTGCAGCTTTTGACAAGCAGTCAACACATAAAATACAAAAACTGGACTGAAACCTTGATTCCATGTCATACAACTGTAGCTTCACTGAAACTAGTCCACTAAATGCAATATCGCAAAAACTGTGGGGGGGGGTCTGTTGTGGAATGTAGAAAAACTAGTGGGTTTTTTTGCTAGATTAATGACTGAAAAGTCACGGTGTTTAATTTCTTCCAACAGGAGGAAGAGGGTTTTTTGGTATACGAAAACCACATGTCTTCCTCGTATGAAGTGGGGGTCGGCCCCAGAGGATCAATCACAAGGGACAGCCATTTTGAGTGAGTTCCTTTTCAAATCTACCGTCTTGTGTTTTTGTGACGTTGAGGTTTTACGGAGTTGTCAAAGTCTCTTGCTCTCTCCCAACAGGCTGTTGTTCCAGTGCAGATACTCCGGCACGGCTGTGGAGGCTCTTGTCATGGAGGTGAACGATGTTCCTCCTCCTATGCCGGTCGCTGCTGCCGGACCCCTCAGAGTGGGGCTCCGACTGGGTAACGGACAGTGTTACTCAAAGGGATGTATTGAGGGTAAGTGGTACAAGAGGTTAACAACAATAGCATATGTAATACAAATTATTAATGTGTATACTTAAACGGGGCTCTTCTTCCAGAAGAGACAGCGTATAGTTCCTTCTACACTCCTGCAGACTATCCCATCACTAAAGCGCTGAGGGAACTTGTGTATGTTGAGGTGCACATCCTGGAGAGGTCTGACCCAAACATCATCTTGAACCTGGAGCACTGCTGGGCCACCGCCGGCCCCAATCCTGACAGCCAACCACAATGGGACCTTCTGGTCGATGGGTATAAAAAACCCCACACAAATAAGAGTTTGAATAACCAGGAAACGTTCAGCAACTTGGGTTTGTTTTTGTGGTTAACATGAGTTCTCCTTGGCTAAAGCTGTCCCTACCATGATGACCGCTACTTGACCTCAGTGGTGCCAGTAGATGGCTCCTCTGGGCTTCAATACCCATCACACTACAAACGTTTCATCGTTCAGATGTTCACGTTTGTGGATCAGAACACCTTTACCCCTCAGAAGGACACGGTACAGTTAAGCTTATCATTCATCTCAACAACTGCAAAGTAATAAAGTTTCCTTAATTTGAATATGCCACATGCGTGCTCTTCTAGGTGTTCATCCACTGTGCAACGACAGTGTGTCATCCCAGCAGCTCAAACTCATGTGAACAGCCATGCCACAGGCAACGTGAGTAACTAGTTATGGCATTAACAAAATGATTTATTCTATCAATCGGTAAGCGCTGCTTCAGTCACGTCATAAGTCAGCGGGGGTACAGATTTTAAATTTGGAGGCAAGAAACTAGTTCAGACCAGGAATCTATGTATCTGCAGATGCCTTGAGTTATTGAGGAGAGTTAAATTCTTATATCTCAGTGGGGGGAAAGCATATTAAACCTGAAACCACAATTTGCTTATAAATTATTTGCTTGACTATCAAAACTGCACGACTGTAAAACTGCACAATGGTGTACCCAACGTGACTGATGCAATTTCCTTTCTGCTCTTGCAGGCAGAGCAGTGGCTACAGTGACGAATGTTTCCTCAAACCAGAGGGCTATCGTCTCAAGTGGAGAGGTGATAATGACAAAATCTGCTCCCGACACCAAATCAAAGAGATGACCGTCCACTGGCGGCTGCAGATGCAGCCATGACATTTTAATAAAAGCTTGTTAAAGCTCATGCTTACTGCTGGCTACCGTCTGAAATGCTACTTGACAATCACTAGATATGTTTTTGCTAAGGTATAATCACTTTTACTCACGTGAAATTCATTATAATTTAAAAGCAGCTTTACAGCGGCTTTACAGCACTGGTATGAACATGATTCAAACCTTATTTAACCTCAAATGCTGAGCTTTCAAACATGCCACATTTAGATGAGCGTCACGAGTCGTTCAGACTTGCTGCTCATCGCCTTCCTGTTGTCCCTGTCTTTTTGTTTTTGATAAGTCCCTCTTTTGGTTTTCCTCGTGTATGCTACAACTTGCAATATTTCTCCTTCCCTGCTTTGCGCGTCACCTTCCTTTTGTCCAACACCCCCCAATCCCCTCTTGTCCTCATTGAGATGGGCATCACGACTCCTCGACTCGCTCTTTTTCTGCTCACGAGCAGGAGGTGCAGAGGGAAAGAAGAGCAGCCTTATAGCTTTGGTTCTGACTGACGAGTGAAAACGATTCATCCTGTCAGAAAACTAGTCTCCCTCAACATTAACCTCATCTGCTGGGAAGCATTTTAAACAAGCTGCATCTATAATTGCATCCAGGTGGCAGCACGGCCTCATCTGAGCCACAGAAAATCTCAGATCAGCCAGTAGGTGTGACGTGGACACACATAAACATGTCTGGAGTGAAATGCAAACAGGTTTGCAGACGGATGCAGTGTGCACTTGGAATGCAATTTTTCAGCAAGCACTGAGCAATTGGTTCAGCGTGAAAACCAATATTTGGGCAAATAAAATCCCACCAGTCGTGTTTGATTTGACCAATTTCATCGCAAAGTCAGAAAATCCATGCCTCAGTGATGGTAAATCATATTCATTTAAATATGCCGGGTAAAAAATGTTTGGCTTTACTTCAGGTGCACTACTGGTCCATATTTTTTTCTGCTCCATTTTAAAACAAATGTAATTGTTCACTGCAGTTGTTTCCCTCCACACTGGCAAAGAGAAAAATTCCAATTAGAGGACCAGTATGAAAAGAAACGATCATAATGACATTACCTCTTTCAGTGTACACATTTATGTACATCCTATTATAAGATTGACTTAAAAATTATAGATTTTAAAGTTGTACTGACTGTATGACACTTAGTATTCCAGTGTTGTTTGTCTTTGTGATGCAAAGACAACACAACCTTCACACCAGGGTAGACGGCCTAATTTCTCTAACTTGGTAGGGCATTCCAATGTGCAATAACATAATGGAATTACTACTCAAAATTTTGAGAAAATATCATGCAGTATCTGATACTGAATACCTCTTAACTACAAGCCTACCATGACAGAAGAGGGAGATATTAAAAATGAGTTTAGGTTTAGTTTTTCCCCCTAAAGTGGCCAACTATTTGCAGCAGTGTTATCACACCATTCAAGTTTCTGTAGGTTTCAATCAGATTTTAATTAAGTAAAGTCCTGTCACCGTGATTCAGTATAATCAGTTTATTTTATTTTTTTTAAATGGTTTTAAATATGAATGTGTACGTGTACAAAGCACCTTAAAAGAAAGCCCTGTACTGTCATTTGGAAAAAAATAAGCTTTCAAATTCCTTACACAATTATTTTTTCTAAATAAAAATGACACGAGCTTGTAGGGGGAGTTTCTGTTAGAATTCCTTGAATTAAATAATTCATATCAACTTTTAGATTTTGACCAGTGAAATACTGCACTGGTGTTTTTGCTGTATATGGACATGCTTATCATTACAGCACTGGTAAAGGAATTCATGTTAAACTTTCCTGAAATGTTTTCCCCTGAAAGTGTTCCAGACACATTTTCATGCACCCACACAGATAGTATTAATTAAATAATTAGACACACGCAAACACACAACCAGCAGCAGTCAAACTGCACAAACAGGGCCTGTTAGTGTTTCTTTATTGGGCCTGTGTGAAAAGCAATCGCTGGCCATCTGGAGCACGCCCCCCCCACGAGAGCAGCAGGTGGGCCCCTGTGGGTTAAATGAGATATTATCTGTAACCAGTTTACCTCCCACACGACCAACTTCTGTATCTGCATTAGTCAGTTTACCTCCCACACCACCACCCTCTGAACCAGATCAACTCCTGCCTCCTACTGGTCACTATTGACTGTTTTGTTTTTGTTTTTGAACCCAAGTTAATACTGATCCAGTTCAGCACAAAATAGTTTTTATTGGAAGAAATCTGTCGATAAATATGTCACAAAATAAAATAAAATCCAAATCTAGAGCCCACAGATACTATATTTTTTTTTTCCAATAGTATACACACACGCACACACAGACACACACATACATATAACCCATTGCATTAGGGAATAGGCTACACAAGTACATTTACTTTTACTACTTACTAAGTATATTTGAAAGCAAGTTACTTACTTATGTTTAATCAAGTAGAAAAGTGGTACTTGAGTACATTTTTGTGATGAAACACTTTAATTTGCCATAAACTGAATTCACTGGATTAGCAAAAAAAACAGCCATTATCTTCTAGTTATTTTACGAAGATTATGTCTCAAATGAATTTCTAGACAATTTACTTATTGATGTATGTAAAATGTCCCACTCAGTATCTATCTTGGTAATGTGATCCCATATAAGATACGGTCATGTTTCCCTTGTAACAAGTACTATCATCAGATATAATGTAAAAATAGAATATCTAAAAACAAGGGACACCTCCCAACTTTTTCCACAAGAAGACAGCACCTCATGTCCATCAACGTTGTACTGCGTAAGACCCCCCAACTCTACTGCTTCATCTCTCACTTTGCCAGCTTTCTAAGTCCAACCATGTGCAAGCCTAGCACAACAGATGAGATAAAAAACTTCTCTATTATTCAGTAATTCCCAAGGCACTGCAGGATAATTTATTCATTGTGAAGAGACGGCAAGGACAAATATTTGACACTATAATGAAGAAGGCCTGAACATCTAAAACTTTCATCCACCGTGCTTTTTATACATATTCATAGGACGATTTTAATCTCCTCTTTTTTGTAATGTGTGAGAGTTAAGGGACCAATTGCTGCAGAGAGAATGATGGATGTTCTATTGTGGCGGCGTGATTACTTAAGCACGTGCTGAGTGTGTATTGATGAGAGCAGGGAAATGACAGGACAAACGCATTGGGGCTAATCCAAGGTTGAACATTGAATTAGAGGAGAAAGTGACAAATTTGACTCATCCTCCTCCTGCTTTTATAGTTAGCTATGAGTCAGAACTTGCACATATGCACACACGCACACACACGCACACGCGCGCACACACACACACACACGCACGCACGCGCACACACACACACACAGACAGTGAAATGAACATGAAAACCCCTGATGCTGTCGCACAGACCTGTGCAAACATGAAACAGAGACAAGTGAAAGTACACTCAATCACACACTCCGAGTGGGGAGCAGTAGCCCAAAGGACGGGGGAGGGGTAGGGCCAAGGGGTGAGGTAATGTCAGCGGAGGATTCGGGAGAGTGAGATCTTGTCAGAAAAAGATTTGAGTCGAGAGCTGATTGTTCTGCGTACATCACAACACTCACCCACGGAGATCAAGTTTGCATCAGGTTTAAAATGAAGACTAGCAGGAGCCGAACTGAAAGCTCTGTCTAAGGTTTTGTAAACTTCCACACAAAATGTAAAGAAATGGCAACATGTAACATTATTTGTATTTCCAAAGTGTTTTTCCTGTGGTAGAAAGTACCCACATTTAAGTGCGTATGTATTAAGAAATGAAATTTTTACTACTAAGGTGCTTCAATATGTCCATTAATCAAGAAACTAATACTCCAGCTAAACAATAACAACTATATACAAATTGTGTCTATTTGACAGCTTTAACCACTAGTTAGTAAGAAGGTATACACAAAACTTACACAACAACCCAATTTTTTTTTATAGATAAACCAACCAAAAATATACGATGTGTTCCACCTTGGCCAATGACAGCATTAAAATGCTGCTTACACGTCATAATTGGACAATAATAATATCTATACACTACTTATACTATAGATATATATTTGTAAACACACTCTGTCCAGTACAGTGAGTCTATTGTAAGAGTCAAATGAACTGAGATAGATTTCTTCTGTCTGCCGTCTCTGCAGTGGTCTGATCAGTGGTGTGCAGGTAACAGCACTATTTGAAAGTGACAGGAGCTGAAATGGACTCAAGCCAGACTCTGTGCAGGAGGATGGACAGAATGCTGACTATGAGGAACTAGACCCCCCCTCAGGAGACAGCACTTTTGTGTTTGCGTGTGCGTGTGTGTGTGTCTTTGTCCGTGTGTGTGTCCGCAACAGTGACAGAGGCAGCAAAAAATGCTGAGATACCAGAAAGATATACTGTATATGCTATTCAATTTCTACTCAAACATATCAGTAGTTTCTTCCTAAAGCACAAGGACAGTTCTCATGATATCTACACCAAATGGCAGCGAGAGGCACAGTAACACTGATTAATTTGAAGTCCAAGAAATCATTAAAAATGGTGGAAGTAAACTGCAAACAGCATGCTCGTATTCACCAATCCAACTGCTCTGTGACACTATACACCGAACAATACAAAGAAGAAGAGAGAGGCAGCAGATCTCACATTGGTCGGTCCAGTTTTGTGCTTGCTCACTGTCAGGAGACAATCTGTCTGAATTCTGCACACCATGCTCAGTGTTGTGTAAGTACTGCATGCACAATTGAATGTGTCGTACATAGGCACATTATTATTAAAAATAGATTTAGAAGTTATCAGGCACATATTTTGTATTTCTTCTTTCAATTTTCCAGTCGTGGGGGAAATTGTTACGGTCCATACAAGAATGTGGAGTGAATATAAACCCATCTTCTCTTCTCCTGCACCACCGTATTGCGTATTTGACATAAAGATGTTGCAGTGTGGCTTTAAATATTTATCAACCAAAGAAATATGGAAACACACACGCACACGGTGGAGAGAGAATTGAATCTTCTCAGTGGTGCGATTTGATAGTCGGTGCAGCAGGTTGCTCAGAAACGAACACACGGATGCATACATCCAGAACGACCGGCAGCATGTGTGCTGTGTATCATTTCTGCGGTGCTGCAGTGCCCAATGGTTGGAGGTGGGGGGATGGAGTGTGGTGAGGGAAGATGTCAGGTGGCGGCTTTTCCTCTTCAGGTGAATTCAATCCCTGCAACAGCAAGAAACTCAAACCTCCTGCTGCTGGAGGAACATGAACCGGCTGTCTCTAACATCTGCTCTGACAGAGACTTACAACATATTCAATTAAGTCCGTAGGCGTCGGCACAGTACATGCCCTCCTACACACACATACAGTGCGGTTCAGAAGTGTGAGATCACTTGAATGGCAAAGTGTACACACAGACACACACACACACAGCCCAAACTTGCCCACGCTTCTGAAAAGAGAAAACACGTGCATACACACAAAACTCTATAACACATTCAAACCTCCCACACCTCTGAGAAAAGCTTTTAGAAAAAAAAAGGCTTTAGATACAGGGCTGCAACACCTTCTGTGTCCGTCTCTTTTCTTTTCAGTCCCCTGACCTACCACTTCTCCAATCTACCTGCTCCACCCCTGCATCCCGTGAAACAGAGTCAGCCTTCTGTCCCAGCATGCACTGCAACTGACAGCAGTTGTAGAAGCCAGTGACCCATGCACCAGACCCTGGTCGCTTTCCAACAGCCAGTCACCGCTCTCAGGATCTCTCCTGCATCTCCACACAGAAAACAGCTGCCGCTGCATAAAATTAAGACCAGAGTTCATACACACTGCCTTGTTCACGAACATCTTAATGGTTAAAAATAGATTGCTTATTCTCTGTGTTACTATTCCCTATGGCTTCTTTGAAATCTCCAAGAGATCTGTTGATACAGTGCCTGAAAACACGGCATCATTGGACAATATATGAACGGATATCATTAACACATTAAATAATTGTTTTCTTTGGGGTTGATTTTCCACAGGAGGAAATGCAATCATGGCCATTTGAAAAGTAATTACATCAATTATTCAGTTGTTAGCTCGTTTAGGATGAGACGTTTGATAAGTTTATGATACCAGCCACGTTCTGTCTGAATGAATTCTCACAACAGTGCTCATTGATTATAAAAATCAAGCATCCATAAATGAAATGGTTATTTTTACTCCATTTTATCACTAAACACTACAGTCTATCAGCTGCTGATACTGTAAAAAGATGGTTGCCAGAAATGTATAAATACTGGAGGGAGAGGCCTTTTTTTTTTTGGTACAACAGATCAGATCTCTACTTTCCTCTATCAGCTTTGAGTCATCTGCTCAGTCCTGCCGTGTTCCTGCGCTGCCAAACTCACAGCAAACGAAAAGTGAGTGAAAATCCCCTTAATCTCACTGATGGCAAACACTAAAACACAGAGGATCCAATGGAATCTAATTTTAGACTGTGCAACACCTGCAAGCCTTCATTTACCCCATTTCAAACCTTTTGGTGTGATATTCACTGTATCTCAACGTGTCATTCAGACAGACTGCATCTATTTTTGGGTAATGGACTGGTATGCAGGGAGTGAATGAAGAATCCATTGATCTGAGCGCTATGGTCGGAGGCAGACAGCAAATTCCAATCCTCAGAGACTCCCGACTGCCATTTCACATTACTATCGATCTTTACACTGAGACACAGCACGGCATTGATCTTCACACACCAAAGAGAGCAGAGAGACACCTCAGTATCACATGGGCCCGACACGGCTGCATGAGCACAGACTGCCCAGCAGATCGTGCACGTCGTACATGCATGCACGGACACAAAACGAGGAGAGGAGAACAGTGGATGTGAGAGACAAGTGCAGACGCAGACAAAGATCAGGGTGGAAGGACACTTTAATCCACTGACTGACCAACTGCCCGCCTGTCTATCTGTCTGTCCCTTTATCTGACTATAGATATCCGTGTCAAGTGCCCCGGGGTATCACTGTCACTCCAGTGATGACGTGGGAAAACGCGGTGCACGAGGCAATTAATGTTCCCAAACACTACACTTTTTGTCCATAAGTAGAGAGGGCCGCTCTGGCAAACCAGATGGGGCTAAGGGGATGATGACAGAGGAAAACATTAGGGGGAACAAGATCTGCAGGGGAAAGAGGGGAGATAAGGACGAGGGGACGTGAGAGAAATACATAGAGTCGGTAGGCAGGGTGAGGATATTAACGTCTTAATAATGACTCAGAGAGCCATGTTTAATTTGATCAACAGATAGCCCCACATGCGTTTCATTTTCAAGCTGAACAAATTAATCTGACATGGTTTGAAATCTAGAAAATGTGAAATCTAAATTGATAAAAATTAATTATTGGGGTGGTTGCTGGCAGAGCCTGAGAGTGATGCAACACCTGTGGATTAAGGTAAATGAATGGAGTGCAGGGAGGGACAATACAGCTGCAAGGAGAACAAGCCAACACAAACACTTTAAGGTCTAATATTGGGCGTCTTAAGGAGGGCACTCGTAAAATCAGACAATAAATACAATTTCTGTTGATAATTGATCTACAGGAATGTCCAATGAAAGGCGGCACACAATCTCCAGCTGGCCTCGCGCAGGACACAGTCGAGCGAGCGGCAGCTGGAGCTCCATCCTCCGGTGCGCGCACACACGCGCACCCATGACATCGCGCCACACACACGACTGTGGACGTCGTCCACGACCTCGTCCCGAAACTCACCAAAGTTTGCTGATACTGGAGCGTCCGGTTTTGGGCCTTGTCCTTTACCATTGCCGCAATATCCTCATTAAGACGCCCGGCGAGAGGCTCGCCCCGCTAATTAACCCGTGGAGGAGGAGGAGGAGGAGGGGGGACTCGGCGCGGCCGCCTGTCATCACATGTGCAGCGCGTAACAGGTTCCGTTATCACCAGCCTTCCTCATGCGTGATGCTGAGCGCCGAACGCCGCATGTGAGTGAGTGTGTGTGTGTGTGTGTGTGTGTGTGTGTGTGTGTGTGTGTGTGTGTGTGTGTGAGTGAGTGTGTGTGCCAGATGAGTGTAGGTCTCGCTTACTGTAGCCTCGCAGCAGCGCTGGCGCGGTTTGACTGCAAAACACCGCCTCCCTCCTCCGCTCGCTGAGCAACTGTCTCTCTCTCTCTCTCTCTCTCTCTCTCCGGAGTTACTGGACTTGCAGGTGTAATGAAGGACAGTTGGGACAAATGATGATGCGGGGAGAAATACTTTTTTTTAAAAGCCATGTGGCTGTTGACCACAGACCAGCAATTTGCATGAGGTTTCTGGGACAACAACTGCCTCAGTCAATCAACATTTATTGTGATCATAGATAGATAGATCTAAAATGTTTGTCTCAGGACATCCTAGGAGGAGTCCACTGTCCTTTGCTCAGGATTTGAGGGACCACAATTTGATTTATCAAGTGTGATGGGCAGGAGTGTTTAAAGGGATTTTGCGAGCCCAGGCAAAAGGGACCAGGGGGGCTCATGCCACCACCCCAAATAATAGTTGAAGAGTAACGTTTAAGTGCAAACCCCCACCACAGTGAACCATGAACATCTTTGGTATGTTTATACCACATGCGAAATGAGAAGTTTTAAGATCACATGGCGATGCAAACTGAAGAATGACAGTGACATTGACTCTTTGTGGCGTGAAGGCAATAAGCACCTTTGCCTTGAGGGGGAAATATGAGCGATCATTTACTGATGGATTTGTTGGCTG
Organism: Scophthalmus maximus; assembly: GCF_022379125.1. Taxonomy (NCBI): domain Eukaryota; kingdom Metazoa; phylum Chordata; class Actinopteri; order Pleuronectiformes; family Scophthalmidae; genus Scophthalmus; species Scophthalmus maximus. The sequence continues at coordinate 17,335,167 of NC_061519.1, forward strand.
AGGGATAGTGTGAAATAAATGTAAAGGTTTGATAGCTCCCTTCGTTTCGCCTTCTCAAAATTCTTTGTCTCTGTCCGTCTCTTTAGCCATGTCCTTCTTTCTTTTTTTCATTCTGAAGACAGAATCAGCATTTTCTTACAGTTAATACAGATAATAGGTAAATACAATTAAAACACACAAGAAAATTCCAAACAGGCAACTGAGTACAGATCAAATGGGCCCGGTGCCCCCATCTAACAGACATGGCCAATAGAGTTTAGAGACTTGAATCAATGTAGAGCTGCACTGACGTTGCTCTGGAGGTTCATAGAGTTCCAACAACATAATAAGACAATTTATGCCTGTTTCTTCTTCAATCTGTCACCCATTTACATGCATGTGTATTCTTATCTGTATTTCGGATAGGAGAACCATAGATTTGTGTTGGCTGCCTCATTAGCCTTGTGTGCTCAGGAAGGTGTGGGTTTGCAGAAGAACTTCTCAGGGGAGCTTGTAAACAACACTGAACGCTCACACATGAAGGTTTGTCCCGCATTCAGAGCATTTCCTCGCCTCAGATGACACGTTTATACTGCAAGCTCACCTCTTTGGGCTTTTACTACAGCCTCTTCGGACATGCTTAACATTGGCAGCGATATCTATTACTGAAAGGTGTGGAGCCAAATGAGTCTAGCATCTGAAAGATAACCACTGTTCCAAGGATTCACTGCTGCTTGGTCAGGAGCCAAACAGCCGTCATGTTAGCCAATGTGCCTTCAGTTGTATAGAAGACTCTCTGGTGTTCAGGTCTTCAGGTCTTCAAGCCAAAACAAACGGTTGGTAAATTGCATTGTTATGAAACTGTACTAAAACCGTGGGTCACCGATGGATTCAAGCTTTAAACTGATGGCATGACACCAAACGATTTAACTGGTCACAGGCGTGCATTTTAATTTCAAACTTACTGATCTTTCACAGATTAAAAGACTTAATTCCTCTGGGAGACAAACCCATGACTGGCTGACAGATAAAACGGACCTGTGAAAGGCTATAGCTGATTGGCTGTCGGCCAGGCAACCAGTTCAAAGTGCTGGACCACATGGCACCAGTGTGAACAGAGGCCTCTGAGACCACTGCGGGGTTTCACCCCCAAACAACACTCTGACAAACACACACTTTCCCACACAGAACGGTCATTATTCATGCGCCTCAGGTTCACATGCACCTTGGGCGTTCAACTTGTCCTCAAATAAAATCCTTCTCCTTTAAGTCGGGGTGAAGAGTGTCACCGCCTTCATTTTAACAGGGAGCCGGCAGCCACAGACAAACAGAGGTAAACCGTGGCCCCGGCAACAGAGGAACTGGGTGATCTGCAGCCCCGAGCACCAGCACACTGACCCACATCTCTCCGTCTTCACAGGATTCACACACACCATCCACCTCTGCATGGGGACCAGTCTGGTGCCAGCATACAGGAGGAAAAACAACATGTCTCCTGGTTTTCCAGATTTATCAAAGCAAAGCAACCACATCCAAAGAGTGTATTATAAATAGTTGATAAATCCTTAATAAATCATTTGGTTTAGTTTAATTCAGTTGTAGACAAAGTTATTTTCATCGTGGGGCTAAAAAATAATAATAAAAGTCATCTAATCTGAAAACCTCCTGGACAAACATTTGTACATTCGATCACACGTTTTACAAGAATTCACCTACAAGGACCTTGAATCCTTGTAGTAGGACATTGAGATTAACAAATGTTAATTTCTTTTACATTAATGTACAACCACCTGTTCACCTTCTTCTTTTGTGTGTTAAGTTTCTCAATTGTCAGTCATTCCTGTTGGCCACAGCTAGCAGAAAATAGTTAGACTGGACAGGAAATAATCACAAAACGACACCAGAATACAGCAAACACACCGCAGTCCAATTAGTCCTCCAATTGCCATTTGCCCTTGAGCTTGATATGGACAAAGTTCTGGCAGACACGCATGGAATTGACACTTCAGGGAGAAAGGAGACAGTGGTCCATCCTGTCAGGACGTAGCATACTTACGGTTTGCACTGGGGCTGCGTTTCTTCCCTTTTTTCTGTTCTCTCCTCTCCTCCTCGGGCTACAGATTCAGAACCGTCAGCTGTGTCCCTCCATTGCCCCTCAGAGGAATAATGCTTGAAACGAAGGGGCACGCAGCTACAGGTTGCTGCGCACACTTAATCGATGATGTGATCAGGTTGCGGACGACTGCCGGGGATCACACTTCAACTCCACCGGAGGGAAATCGCAGTAGAGACTGGCCTGTTGCTGGTGCGCAATCCATATAGCACTGCGCCAAAGTTGTCAACACGGCGCGTAATTACCGGCTTTGCGCCTCCGGAGCAGCGCACGGCGAAGCACGCAGCTGCAGGCTGGCTTTGGAGACCGGGGAGCGACAACAGCCAGCCGCCTGGTGAGAGCGCTGCTGCATGGGCTTGTGAGTCAAAGACACGGTGTGACAAGACGCTACTGTCTCCTCATCGGCTCCAGTCGGAGTGGGAGAGAAACAGCGGGATACCGGGTGTCGTGTCCGTGATGCAATGCGGGTATACTGTCAGTGGCATGGCCCGCAGTTTTCTCCTTGCGTGCAGAAATCCAGGCTCCGGTCATTGTCTGCGGAGCCGCGGCGCACATTCGTCTTAATTAGCGGCGGTCGGGATTGGCTGCGGAGAGATAGGTGGCGGAGGCTTGGAGCGAGAGAAACAGCATTCATGCTCTCCTCATTTCTCTGCGTCTCTGTCTCTCCTTGAATGTGACAACGCACACACGTGCGCGCGCACGCACGCACACACACACGCTTTAAGGTCTATTATTGGGCACCATGCGTCTTAATCATGGCACTCGTAAACAGCTTTCCGCACAAACAGGAGAGGGCAGGGGCTCAGTCAATGTCCAGGCTGAGGTGGTGGGGGTGAGCACGTGTGTCTGAAATGAGAATGGATGGTGCATTCCCCTGTGTTTCCTGTATCCATGTCTTTGACAGCCATTATAGCTCCTCACCCTCCACGTGCCAATTGAATTGGAGCGTCACCACGTCCTCCAGCTGTGCCCCTTTGGCATTACACCCTGATCGCTCACTTCTTCTGGGTGATAAATACAGCAAGTAAGGCTATTAAACTGTCTACAAAGAGCACATGTCAAATATAAATTACAGCTTGTTCAAAACAGAAGTGTTATAATATTACAAAAAAAAGTTCCTTGATAAAAAATAAATAGCTTTGGAACTATTCTATAAGCTTTTATTAACCTAAATGTAAAAACACAATCTGGCTTGCCAACAAACGTCGGTGTCTAAACTTGTTTTAAAAAAGTCAGACAAATACACAACCACAGACCTGAAAACACACCTACGTGCTGTGTGTGGGCTGCTTAGCTCCCTCTGACATCAATTTTGTGAATTGTGTGAACCCAAGCTATTGGCCAGGGCAAACCTTGACAAAAAAAAGTAAATAGCCTCCAGCAGTAGTGCGGCTGCATTTCATGTCAGCTGTGCAAATTGAGTCTTTTGCAATAATAAATCATTAACCTTTTAGTCAGCAAGTACGCTGTCCAGTTACGCTCCGAAAGCCAACTCTGACCTAACAAGGAGCAAAATGATCCGGCCGATATTAATGAAATGCCAGTTTCAGTCTATAACATTTAGTCATGCTGCGCAGCAGGGAAGTTGAAGCGCATCCTGCTCTCGGGCCAGATAACACTCGCACTTCCCACTGCTGAATGAGAAGGTGGGAAATCAAGTATTGAGAAGACAAGAACGACACACGGCACCTACCCCACAGTGGACACGGCATTTTCAACCTGGCAGATCTCTTAATGGAACAAATGTGGACTCATCGGGAGAGGCCAAGCGGGGCATGGCTTTAAGCAGTGAGTAGTGAGCATAAACTAATCAAGGTTTTCCTCACAGGGATATTAGTGGAGCTGAATAGGCTCGCTCGTGGTGGTGCCTCAGCTTCAATGTGTGTATGTGTTTGTCCAGGACTCCTGCTGCTTTGTATGGTAGCCTCTGAGGTGTGGGATGCTGAGACCAAACCCATAGACTTTGTGTGTAATAGAACGGCCAGGAGGGTTATGAATATCGTGGCAGAAATGGAGAGAGCCCTGGTGAGTTTCTTTGCATTGTTGTGACAAACTTTCCCAACATTTCTGTCCCGACTATCTGTTCTTTCTGTTTATCTGTCATTACCTGTAGTCTCCCATCAGTTTGTCTCTCTGTTGTCCACCTGTTTGTCTGGCTTCTGTCACTTCTTCTCCATGTCTCCTACTTGGCAGAGTGACTGCAATGGCGTTGTGACCCTCTCCACACCGGTTCAGCTGCCCTGCACGGAGCTTCATGTAGCATCTTGGGAAAACAAATCAGTATGTTAGCACGTTTCAGTCAAAAATCCTCTACCATAGTCGATTTATCACTAGTGCACTTTTGATTTCGGTGGTTAACCCTGTTTTTACTAATCTGCTCTAAACACGAATTTCGTTGTCTTTTTCTGTATGTGTGTTACTGCAGTACCAGGAGAGGAGAGGAGACATAGTCGCATCCTTGAGGCTTCTTATTGAAGGTGTGAAGATTATGAGGGCCCTGAGTCAGCCAGAATGTGGCGCTTCACTACTGCAGAGATTGGAGAACAACATCAACAACTACCTGATCATTCTCACAAACCTTCAGCTGAGTGTGAGACACTGTCATGGTTACAACTGCATGAAAACAAGTTTATAGGCACTCTGATTAAGCACTGTCTCTGCAGGTCAAAAAGACAAGTGCACAGTACCTGTCGAGATTAAAATAGCTATAATTTTGATTGCAGCTGTGTTTGGAAAGTCTTGATTACATGTTTCCATTTACATTTACACATTTCCCTATAAAAAGATCCTAATTCTCACTTAAATCTAGACAGTGAAAGGCTGTTAAAACAACATTTCAGTGCCTGTGAAACACTTAAGTGCTTTTGATTTTAACCCACACATCTAAATGCCCTTTCACATATAAATTACCAAAGCTACCTGGTCTCAGTCTGTCTTTGTAACTAACTCAAACAAATCACGACAAACATTGTTGCGTAAAATTCACCATCGGGTTAACAACAACGTGTACGTAGTGACTGAAAACGTGTTTACGGGTATCTCTCTGACTTTGTATTCGATTGAGAGGCATTGTCAGTTTCCTCTGGTGTGGAAATATCCTGATTTCTTGTAAACATTCGGCTCTCTGGAATATCTGTGCCCTGGGAGTGATGGTGTTATGTTGTGTGACCCCAAAGACTTCCTTCCTCGGGACAAGGAGAAGATAGCAGTGCATACTTTCCCAGTGACACAGTTGTTCTCGAAAGTTACGCAAATGCAAGATGGATGTCCTGAGATCAATGTTTAGCATAATATCCCGGAATTTGGGCAGTTTATTTGTTTTACATTTTTATTGGTGTCACACCAGCAAATAGTGACATTTATTAATATTGGGTGATATGTCTTTAACCACTTTTGATTTGATGTCCAGCCACCTTTTCTTATTTTTGCTCATACTCTTTCTGCTCATTGTAAAACAATCTTCATTGTTGTGTTTTCTTTTTGGACCAACAGGGGCCAGTGGTGGGTCCATCGTTGTCTTGCCTTCCTCTGAGGTCTCAGAGTCTGAGCACAGTCCTGCTGAGATACAACCAACTGATCTCTGGCAAACTGGAGAAGTTCATGGTTAACCTGGAAGACAGATGCACAAACCAGTGACACACAAAGGACTTTGGTGGACCTATTTCACTTCACAATGAATTCAACTCTGGAGCCCAGAGTCGATCAATTCCACCGGCGCAAAAAAACAGGATTCATCTGGATTTTCTCCTCAAACTCAGAAGCCTTGTGTACAAAACATATTGTGATATACAGACTCATACTTTTTTTTTAGAGTAAAATGCAGAAATCATTATCTGTTGGCCATTAGAGGAACTACATCTGGATAAGCAGAGAAAAATAAAAGACTGCAATTTGTCTGCAATGATGAATCATCACGGACTAATTGGAGGGAAGTTCTTTGTATCATTCAAAAGCTATGAATGTATTGAATGTGATTTTTAGGCCTGTTTAACCAATACAAGCCCACAATCTGCCAAAAGGAAAAATGCTCCTCTTTTTTTTCATGTAGCTTTATTGGGAGCTTCTCGAAGTCTTCACTGTATGCAAAGTTATTAAAATCAGAATAATTGTTTATGTTAGAGAGTGATGTACAGCTTGATCACAGGGGCCACAACAATAACAAGTAATTCAATTCATGTTTCAGGAAACATTTGTTTTACTTCTTATAATCAATGGCACAAGTCGTCACAGTGCAGACATTGCACTAGAAATATACAACAAATATATCATATATGCTATCAATGACACTTATTGAAGACTGGAAAATATTGCTGTATCCCACTGGTATGAACTTAGTGAGCAGATGTTTATATTTTCATTTCAAATGTCATGGTTTGCTGTATATGTGTACATGGTCCCATGTATTCCTTTTTCTTATCCTTTCAGAAAATTCACCTTAGTTTCTTTGAGAATGTCTGTGTAAATGCGAAAATTTCGCATCTAAGCACATTTTTTGCAACACTATCAACATGAATGTTGTTTATGATGATAAAAAAATCCTTCACAATACAATATGCAATAAACGGTTAGATGCGTTACACCCAAATATTTAATCATGTATGTATTTAGTTACTTTCGTTTTTAGGTAGGCTACTTTTTGTTAGTTTGTTCGTGTTTAGCTAGGCTAGGTTTTTCGCTGCCATGCTAACAGATAGCATAACAAATTAGCCGGCTAACATTAATAAAGGGGGAAACCGTCGGTGCATGAGCCAATTACAGGGAGCAACGTCAGTCACCCAGCTCATTAGTAAACCGTCATTAGCTGCATACGGTGAGCGACGGCACGAGGGAGCGACACAGGTGAGCGACGGAGCCAGGTATCACCGCCACGTTTACACAGTCGTAGACGTTAGCCAGGTGAGCACGTGCGCACGAAAGATCAGCCTCAATCTACGCTACAGTTAGCATCAATCGACGTCACAGTTAGCATCAATCTACACTAAAGTTAGCATCAATCGACGCTACAGTTAGCATCAATCTACACTAAAGTTAGCATCAATAGCTCGTTAGCTGCCATGTCAGAAAAGGCGCCTCTTCTCCATTACCGACTCACCGGCGGTCCCGGTCCCGAGCCGAAAGATGCGTCCAAGCACAGGAGGGCCAAGGCGGCGGGCGGGGGAGCCGGCCGCTGTTCCGAGAGCAAGGCCGACCAAAAGCTCGGCGTGGTGTTCGGAGTGGTCATACCGACTCTACTGTCCATGTTCAGCGTCGTCGTGTTCCTGCGAATTGGTGAGTGGCGGCGGGGCGACGACCAGACAACTATTGATAAAGAGCGTGAGTCTTCTGTAGGAGAAAACATGGGGCTTCTTCATCACAAGTTGCCTCGGGTAAACAGAGGCTCGCTGTCATTTAGAGCTGATTGTTTCCAGCATCGATTCATCTGCTCGTTGTATTCTGTATCAATCAATTCATCGTTTTGACTGTAAAATGTCTGGAAATGTTTATTTTTAATTTTTTTAAAACCCTATCATAATTTCGCCTAGCCTAAACACTTTTTAATCGGAGCCACAATTTAAAACCCAAATAAATTCAGTTTACATACAGCAAAAGGAAACAAATATCTGACTTTTTGAGAAGCCAAATGTTTGTCATTTTAACTATGAACACCATTTCTGAAATTATTAGTCAACTTTCTATGAGCTGCATCTCACTTGGGTCTTGGTGAAATGGAAATATCATCTCAAGTAATTTCCCTTTAAAAAGTGTTTAATTTAAACGTTGTCATATTTTTTTTGATCATGGATTAAATCTTTAGAAATATCGAGTCAATAAAGTGTGGCAGAAATTCAAAAGATTTTCCGAAGCAGAATGGGATAACCTCAGTTTGTGTATTGAGTCCAATTTAACAATGTAAAAATAAAAATATATTTTTCAAATTTAAGAAGCTTGAAGCAAATTTTTTAATTATTTCTTGCGAAACTACTGCAAAATTTAAAAAAAATTGCATCAGTTATTTTAGCATTACGTTATTCCATCTGTCTATAATTGAATATATCAGTAAAAAAAAAGCAGCATGCTGTGTTCTAAGCACTGGTATTTCGATCTGCTACATTACAAATAATAGCTTTTCTCCTGCTTGCAGGATTTGTAGTTGGACAAGCTGGGCTCTATGAGTCTATTGCCATGTTCCTGGTGGCCTACTTGATTATCACGACGACTGTGCTTTCTGTGTGCGCCATCTCCACCAACGGAGCTTTAGATGCTGGAGGTGCCTACTGTATCCTTTGCTGCTGAGAGACTTGGCCTCACCATTTTGCTTTATCCACTGATGCTATAGGATTTCTCTGGGTATTAATCTGACTATTGGTGGGTATTCAACCGTTATTTGTTAGGTGAAATAGTGTGTCCCGTCTGTTTGGGTTCCATTCATGAATCTGGAGTCTGGAGAAATTCCTAAACTTGGCTCCCCAGACATGATCAGCCGAGCCCTGGGTCCAGAGTTTGGTGGCAGCATCGGGATCATGTTTTTCTTTGCCAATGTGTGTGGCAGTGCTCTCTATGTTTTGGGTCTGGTTGAAGCAGTCATGTTTGTCTTTGGAATCCCAGAAGGTAAGGTCCATGAGACACAGTGGGACTTTCAGGCATGTAATGTTTATTGATATTTTGGATAACCCTGGTTTAATGTCCTTCCTCAGAGGGAGCTACAGCTGCTGCCAGTCTAATACAGGTGTTGCCGTCAGGATACTGGTGGTCTGTGCTTTATGGCACTGTCCTGCTCTTCCTGTGTTTCATAGTCTGCTTGGTGAGATGTTCTCATTTTCATTTTACTCACATTTTTTAAAATGAAGATACATTTATGGCATCTCATCTTACAATTGAGGTCAGTCTTGTGATTTTGGGCTGTCATTAAAATAGTAAACCTGGACTTGACTGTAGTGAAAGGTTAAAAGTCAGAAGTTCAAAAGCCTTAATTGATCATTGCAGGTCCACAAATGTCCAAACCAAATTTTATTGCCATCTCATTTTCATAACTGGCTCTGGACCAAGAGGTCTGCTGGACAAATACACTTGCCATATAATAATGACTGATGTTGCCATCCTGTTAAGGGGGGTTAAAAATATTAACAACTCATTGCATTTTGTTTGTCATCACAGGTGGGAGCCCACATCTATGCCAAAGCCGCCTTTGTCATTTTCATCATAGTCACAACAGTCCTCGTGTCCATTTTCATCAGTTTCTTCATTGTCAGGCCAGTTGTGGTGATTCTGCCAGATACTTCTGTTCTGAACAACACCAGCCTGAGAACTGCCAATTTTACTGGATTCCAACTCCACACCTTGCAGAGTAACCTATTGCGTAAGTGTTTGAGGTGTTGCTGTCACTGTGTCAAATGTAGTCTATGCATATTTTATAGCCTTTGAAAGTATTTTTAAACAATGTTGAACCTGTAGAGAAAACTTACAATAACATATCTGATTAGTTGGTTCACGCCATTGATATGTACAAGAATAACATACCAAAATGAATTATTGATCTAATGTGCTGTAGGTTCCTGTTTGTACAAATGTGAACCCTGATGTGTGGATAATAACGCCTCCTGTCACTTCCTTCTAGCCAATTACACAGTAGACTACACCACTGGTGCCATGATGAGTTTTGCCACAGTGTTTGCTGTCATGTTCAATGGCTGCACTGGAATCATGGCAGGCTCCAACATGTCAGGTAAGACAGTGTTTAAATAATGTCAATAAAAGCCAAACAAAGGGTTATGTGCCACTTCAAAAAGGAAGGGACCCATCACCTTCCATCAGTTCAGGGGCTGGATCATAGAGCAATCACAAAATGTTAAAGCTGTGTAGGTGTCTGCTTCTCCTCCCCAAATCGGTTCATCTATGTGCTCTTATTGTGATGTACAAACATTTAGCACCAAGACCTTGCCCTTAAACACTCAACAAAATGATAGCAGGCTTAACCCATCCATTCATCCGTCCTCATCTGAGGTTGTGTCACACTAAGTAAGGCTTGCCCTTAAACACCCAAGAGAATCACAAGTCGAAGAGGATCATCTGAATAAAACATGAAACAAGTGAACAGCATACCTTTTTTTTATACTGTGCGATACAGAAGCTTTATCCTCAATTTTGGGCAGAAGAAGGCAACTGTGACAGGAAATGCAGATTTTGGTGGAACCAGCCCCTCTGGGTAACACTGAACTTTGAAAACCTCAATGAGGTGACGACAGATTTGGTTGTTATCTTTTAAGAGGGATGTTCTGTTATGTGTTTTGCAGGTGACTTGAAAAACCCCAGCTATTCCATCCCGAGAGGAACGCTTGCAGCCGTCCTCATAACTTTCGTCACATACAATCTGCTAAGTCTGCTGGCTGCATGGTCCTGTGACCGGTGAGACACACAAGTGCACACATAGTCAGTGACACTTTTTGGCACAAATTAACTGAAACACACTACTTTCTATCCGTGTTATAGTAGCTGATTACAAAGGTCATCGGCATCAAAGTTGGACTTGAGTAAAATTGGCCATAATATTGTGGTCACTTCAATATTTAATGGAGGATTATTACAAAGATGTTGCTCTTTAGCTTTGGAATATTTTTTCTGTCTTTTTCAGAGATAATTATCATAGTTGTAGAAATTATTCTTAATCGTATACGTATAAAGTTTGCACACATGTTAATCGATTTGATCTGTCACATTATTTACAGTTAATCTACTCAATCAATTGTTGTCAATTGTTGACACATTTCATGTTTGGTGGTTTTACTTTTCATAGTCTCCTACTTCAAAAAGACTACAGTTTCCTGGGAAACATCAATGTATGGTCCCCCATGGTGACAGTCGGGATCTACTCCTCCACTATATCTGCTGCCATGAGTAACCTGATCGGAGCTTCCAGGATCCTGTATGCTTTGTCCAAAGACAACCTGTTTGGTGAGGTTTTTGATCATGTGTCCTGCTGCGCAATTTTTGGAAATTGGTTTGCCTGTTATCTGTAACACAAATTATAAACCAGCAAAGAACAGCAAATATGTTTCTTGTTTATCAGCAGTGGGGTTTCAGCTGGCATGGCCTCTCACCATTTCTGTAGTGAGGGGTTTTATTATTTCAAATCTTGCTTGTTAAGGTTATGATCACGGCTCAATAGTTGATCCAGTGTATATGACAGCGTATCCATCTCCAGCTGGTCTTCTACAAGGCTGAGGCAACCTTTTAATAATAAGCCATCTGTTGAAGGACTCTTCCATCTGAAATGTGAGAAATTGACCCTTGTTATTAATCATGTCTCGTTTTCCTAGGGGTGGCTTGTTAATTTGTAAAATATCGTTTGACAGCAGATGGCTTGCAGTGTTGACTTTCTCAGAGGGAAAAAAAAATTAGTGCGGGATGACTCAGTTGTTTATTTGATTAAAGAAGATGAGCAATAACAAACAGTGATTTTGCTTGTGTTAATGTTGTGAATCTCTACAGGTGGTGTCCTGGCTCTGGCGAGGAAAACGTCTCGCAGTGGGAACCCCTGGGCTTCGGTGCTCATCTCATGGTTGCTTGTCCAGGTAGGATATTAGACTGTATAACAAGGAGTTGTCTGCTTTAAGCTCAAACAAAGTCAAATCTCTTACCCTCAACTGCCTCCTGTTGATTAGTGACGTAGTTCAAAAATGTGTCCTCTCGTGAAATGATTGTTTAGCCACCATCTAAATGGATATATTTGTTTGTGATGTCAGGTCACAATTTAATACTTGGACCCACCTGACCTGTTGAAAGAGCCAATCTGCACTGGCCAACCCCCCAAAATATGAATTAATCAAATGCGACCCCCAATTTATGAAACACTTGATTTTTCTTTTAGTTCTTAATCCTTTTAGTGAGAATACGAAAAGTGAAATAAGCTGCTGCCTCCAGCCGTGCATCTTTCAGCACCATGGAGGTGTGGATAGCGGAGAGAAGAGACACTGTTCATCTCCGTAATAACAGCAGTGCACTTTACTGCTGAGAGAGACACCATTTCACTAATCCACCATCCTGAGGGATGAAAAGTCAGTGCTCACATTGAATCCACGACACTACAAATCAAAGCATACAAAACATACAGACCACTATATAGTATATCTGTTCTCAACCAGCTGTTTATCATTGTGGTTGATATCGAGGTCGAGGGACATCCAGTGGTCTGAAGCTTCTCTTATAGTCTAGACACGGGGAGTTAAATTGTTTTTATACATTGATCTCAGTTACCTACTACTATATTAGGGTTGGTTCTAAGCAGCTCAAAATACAAAATATTGATGAGACATTGTCACTTTTCTGCACAAAAACAAATAAAGATAGGTGGTCATTATGGTATATCTTTTACAGCCTTGCCTTTAAAACGTCTGCTTCACAATAGAGCTACTATTTTATATGATGCTTTAAATGTTGTCATCCTAATTAATGTTCTTTATTTCTGCCACTAGGTGGTGCTGTTTGCAGGTAAATTGAACACTATAGCTGGTATTGTAACCATCTTCTTCTTGTTGGTGTATGCTGCTGTGAACCTGGCCTGTTTGGCCCTCGAATGGGCTTCTGCACCAAACTTCAGGTAGAGTGCAGGGTGAAGTAGTGAGCTTAGCTTTCCTGTTGATTTTCTTTACAATTGTGATTTTAAGGTCATTTTCTTCACATATGTTCTCTGTTTTTCTTTCTTTTTTCAAATGTAGACCTTCATTCCGTTGTTTTACCTGGCATACCTGCACACTGGGCATCCTTGGTTGCCTGGTCATGATGTTTCTGATCAATGCCATATATGCCTTTGCCAGCATAGCCTTTATGCTGCTGCTCTTGATGCTGATCCACTACTTTGGTCCCATCAGCAACTGGGGATACATCAGCCAGGCTCTCATCTTCCATCAGGTGCATAGTCGCATAACCATCTTTCTCACATCCTCAACATTAATATGAAGGTTACAGGAACTAATACAACAGCACATCTGTCTTTTTCCATCTCATCTTTGATTCACTCAGGTACGCAAGTACCTGTTGAGGTTGGATGTGCGTAAAGACCACGTGAAGTTCTGGAGGCCCCAGGTGCTGCTGATGGTGGCAAACCCTCGCAGCTGTACAGGTCTCATGACTTTCATTAATGACTTGAAGAAGAGTGGCCTTTATGTACTGGGACATGTAAAGCTGGGTTTACTCGGTAAGAATCTTGTAGGTTGGAGGCAAATGTATTTTATTTGATTGGTGCTAACCCCACAATTTACATATTTAGTGTTTTAGTAACTCTGTAGGCTTTAAAGCTAATGAAAGCTTTAATGATGGCAACAATGGCCATGGTGAGGTAGAAGTCATATCAGTTTCAATGATTTCCAATGCTTTTCACAGTGAAGTAAAGGTAAATATCCAAAGAAATTATTTAACCCCCCCACAACCCACACACCTGCCTGTAAGTCACTACAAGAAATGAGAGGATTCTCTTCTCTCTCTCTCTCTCTCTCTCTGCAGATGGGTTGCCCTCTGATCCTTTGCAGAGCTCTTATGACTCCTGGCTGTCCCTAGTCGATCATCTCAACATCAAGGCATTTGTCAACCTAACCCTGGCAGACTCTGTCCGACACGGAGTTCAGAACCTGCTCTTCATTACAGGATTTGGTAGGCAAGTTTACCTTATAGATGTATACATGGTGTTAATTTTAATTGAACTAGTGTAGTGCAGGCCCACTTTTTTGCCTCGTGTTCACAGGGAAAATACACCAGGGGTTGACTTGACCATTAGGCAGGTTGGGTAAATGGCTGTGGTCCATGACGACCATGATTCTAGAGTTGAGCATTTGGTGGTGAAAAAGAGTTTGGTTGTAGTCTATAAACATTGGTAATGCTGTTGCGAATGAGCAGGCTGTGGATAAAGACACTGCGGACGTAGAAGAAAATCGCGCTCAACTCGGTCCACAGACTGCCTGTTGAGGCATACTGTCCCGCCCCCACAGAGCGCTGTTCTCCTTTTTATTTATATTGAACGTATATCATGTCCACATACTGACACACTGACACGTTAGATCATGATAATGTATTACACCTACAAACCTCACAGTTCTTACCCAGACTGCACGTATGATACTTATGACACTGTTTGTATCTAGGTGGAATGAGGCCAAACACCATTGTCTTAGGTTTCTACGATGACTGCACCCCACAAGACAACCTTCAAGGTAAAATTCTTGTGTCTACAGGCTACGGCTTCGACACAGTCTGTCAAACCAAAGACCCTAGGGAGCAGCGGTCCCCCTTCTTCCCCAGTGTGCGGGTTGCTGAGGAAACCAAAGACCTTCCGGAAGAGGAATATGTGTCGGTGATTGCTGACGCTGTAAAAATGGGGAAGAATGTGACACTGGCTCGTTACTTCGACCAGTTCAACCGAGAGGAGGTGTTGGGCTCAGGAAGAAAGACTGCAGGAAACCAAAGCATGATGGGACCATTTGTTGATGTGTGGCCTCTGAATCTACTTCGACCGGACAGCCATGGCTATGTCGACACCTGCTCACTGTTCCTGCTGCAGCTGGCCTGTGTGCTGCAAGAGACCCGTGCCTGGAACCAGACAAGACTCCGCCTCTTCTTGTGCGTGGAGGCTGGTTGCAGTCTGCAGGAAGAGGATGAGACGAAGCTCAGGGTGATGCTAAAGGAGCTCAGAATATCCGCCCAGGTGCAGATGGTGGCTTGGGACCAGGTGGTAGCGCTGCACTGGAGTCAAGGAGGAAAGGAGACAGGGAATGAGTCTGCACAGAGTGAGGAGAGGATGGAGAAAGGAGGAGCTGAAAAGGAAGATGGCGTGGAGGCGTTCCCTAATAATGTTGCTCAGCTTACAGATGATTATATCTGTGCTGTCAATGATCTGATTCTCCGACATGGAGCCCCGAAGCCTGCTGTTCGTTTCCTGTATTTGCCACGCCCACCCGCAGACACAAGCCGTTACCATGCCTACCTGCACCAGGTGGACCTGTTGAGTCGAGACCTCGGCCCAACATTGCTCATTCATGGAGTCACTCCTGTGGTCACTACTGATCTCTAGATTTTTTAACTCAACTGTTAATCCATCAGATATCTGGATTCTGCCTTATAAATCCCTGGAACTACCTGTTGCCAACAATTCACTCTCCCACTACTTAAGCTGTCAAACACAGTATCAGAAAGTCATACCCAAATTTAGCATTTATACAGCTAATGTTTACAACCAAGGTCAATACGACACCCCAAAGTGGATTTCCTGGCTTCAAGTCTACATCTGTGATATTGAAAATCAAGCACATTTCTTTGGGTGAAAGGAGGGAAAGTTCTTGCAGTTCCTTCCCTCAGTTAAAGCCGGTAAGAGGAAGTTTTGGTCCTCTGCTCTAGCTGAACTTTTCTTCCAATTTGTTAAAGCACTGTTTAAACGTGGGGACCGAGCTTTGTCAGTGTTTTGTTGTGTTTTTTGTTTGTTCATAGAAAAATAAATTGACTTGTGAATTGTTGTATTACCTTTTTTGTATTCCTTATCTACATTTTTTTTGTAATTTTGCAGAGACGAGTCTGCTGTCTCCTGCAGTGTTGGGTTGCAAAAGTAGTGTAACAAGTAGTATACGGCTTACTTTCTGCAGTGAGTAATTAAGTAAAGCAAGGCATTACTTTTTTTGAAAAGGAACTACCCCCACACTGGTCTCCTTTATTTTACAAAGTAGTCTTTAAATCCATCTATCCAGTTTGCTCTGAACCCGACTTGCCTGTTGAACACCTGCAGAGGGCGATATATGCCCAGTATGTGTCTGTGATGATTATTGCAGTACCAAGTCTGCCTTTACTTGATTGCCCCCCCCCCAAATCTTTAATTGGTAAAACGATATATATAGATAATGGATGGATATTTAGTGGAAATTTTTACAGAATTTTGATGTGGAAATAATTCTGATATTTAAATTTTCATCACAGCGACTGATCATTGTACAGAATAAAAAGTGGTGAAAATCGCATCATCTGACCCCCAGATTTTGCAACCATGTGTGATAGGTCATGCTAGAAATGTATTCAAATCAAATCACAATTATTAGATTGTCAAAATAAGCGTACGTTGGAATTCTTATAAAACTAATAAAAAATGTCAGTAACCCTTTAAATCACCTTGGAAAACTGCTACTACTTGCATTTGACTAAACCAATAGTCATTGTAAACTATGGAAATTTCTTGAGATGCAGTGCATCTAATCTCCATAACCAAAGCTGCACCTAATTGCACATACTCAAAGATATCAGTCCCCTAAAGATGCTAGATATTTTTCATGATCCATGCATTATTCCCTTTAACATCGGTCACAAACCGCCATATCTCACAATGTTAAAGACGATGTCTGGATCCAAAAGCCAAATTGGAATGGTTCCTTTGGTCATGTCCCATCCTTCCACCAAGTTTTTGTGGAAATCTGTAACGTAGAATTGCATAATCCTGCTGAAAAAGAAAGAGATATTAAAGCTTCAATATGGGAATAATTGGGCGAATGTTTGCTTGGTTCACTGTCACCCAACCATGCAGACACACCATCTTTACCCTGATTTATATTTCATCTTAAACTAACAAAACGCTGGCACACAGTAAACACAAAAGTAGGACTTATACTTCCACAGTCCACTTAGTGTAGTCAATGTCCCTGCTGTCACCTAGACATGAAACCTAACCTGGCTGATGCATTTTCCCATTGGCAGTCGTTTGGTGGCGGTGAGCAACAGCTAGAATGTAACTTCTGACGAAGAGACGACACCATCTGTGGCATACGTCATGTTTGCGGCAGTAGTCCATGAGTTTTCATGTAGGAGTACTGACACCCGCCTGCACGTCACTGACAAACTGCATGTAGGAGAGAGTGCGTTCACAGATTGACAACCTGGGCTGTAAGGTCTATAAATGGACAGCACGTTCACTTTCATGCGTTTATGTTCATGTGTGACCCGGATGAAGACTGGATACAGCACATTACAGTCCTGCATGCAAAAAATAATTTATACAACTTTTTTCTACAGCCCCGTCAGTTTGAGGGTGATTCCTCCATGCCCACAGGAGGAGAGGCCTGAATCACTTCCGAGTGGACGTGGGATGGAGAGTTGCTGATTTATGGAATGTGTTAAAAGCTGACAATAATAAAATAAAACATGTCTCTCTAAAATAGGCTGGTACTTGAGTTGAATAGTATAGCATTGACAGGAATCTTCTGTTGAATTGGGGATACAGTAGTGCTTTTGACATAGTGCCTAACTGCCAAGTGTTTTACCTTAAATAAAATGGACAATATTCCACTCCTCAGGAGCGCAGGGGCCACTCCTGAGGACCTTCTTGGACGATGGTGGCTTCAGCCGTCTTCTTTGGAGTGGTAATCTGCTGGAGCAGCAGCATCTCAACTGCCAACAGGAAAAGACAAGCTGATCAAGACGGCCAAGAAGGTACGGAAGACACGTTTTTACCTCTATGTAAGCAGATTACTAGTGTTTGCATTTTTGTGATCGTGCTTTCCTTGTGTGTCCGGTGGTATCACCAAAATGAGTGGCATCAAGCATGATTTTAGTTTCATCAAAACATCTAGCAATATTTTTGTAATCCATAAATATCCTGTTTAGTTGTGTCACCATTAAGGTCTGAAAAGATGCATCTGCAGTGTCTGATAAACCATCGATTACAGTATGAAAACCACTAAAATTTGATATAATGGAGTGTGGGAGCTGCATAGTGCTGCTATTATCTGTAGCCTGATGGGAAAAGTATCCCACATCATAGGCCTCTCTGCTCTCTTCTGGATCTGTACCAGTGACGTAAACTTCAGACTGTTATTACTGTGGAAATAGCCCCGCTCATGTCAGAGAGGGAGGAAGACTGCAGACAGTTTGATCCTGTGGGAGTATGCGCTTCTTTGTCCTATTGTACGCGCAAACTCCATATATCAAGTTATTTATGGACGTATGATAATACATATTGGACCACGAACCATGTAATTTATGTCACGTATGTAAAGATCTTGAAGTCAAACATACATACTTGACATCGCTGTGAATTGGGATGTAAGTGGTTCCTTAATATTTTTGACTTGGTGGATTATTTTAAATGCTTTTTTATATTATTTGGGCTTTGCTAGAACGAAATAACAACGCAGAAGTTGTGTTTTTGTACATTTTGTGTTTACGGAAGACACTTTTTTCTTCAGCATAATTTTGTCATGTCAAGTGCAGCATTCGTACCACGTGAATTTGTGGGTGGAAGAGGATGTGACTGGGGGTTGTTTCTGGGGCTACACATGTTTGGCATGCTCCTCCGCCCTCTCACCTTTTCCCTTTTTGCATCGGCTCAGCCCGACACCGAGCACGGGGCAACGAGCACCAGTCAGAACTGGCTAGGCCTTTTTCCACCATCTGGTGATCGGTTCCTTATATGGAAAGCTGTTGTTATTCTGTGCAAGAATAAATCACACTACAGACCACGTTCCATCTGTGGACCCAGACACGGAATTAGATTATCTATCTATCTATCTATCTATCTATCTATCTATCTATCTAACACTGCTTTGTTTCAGCGATAAAAAATCACAGTATTTTAACACTAAAATGTCAAAGACTATAACCTGCTCTGTGTTATTTTATTGTACGTACACAACATTTAATCATGATTTATATTAATAAATCAATCAGTTTTACACATTTTGACAGCCCTACAAAGGCTAATCATAGACATTCAGAGCTGTCTACATGTTTCTTTTCTCTCTCTCAATTGCAACATCATGGAAAATATTCACATTTACAGATAAATGCAAATGATAACAAGAATTTCCATGTGCAGGAATAATTTCTTACTGCTTCTTCTTCTCTATTAAATGACGTCTGCCCAGAGCAGATGGTGTCACAGCACCTCTCTAAATGTGTGAATGGAGGTCAGTAAGTGTGAGATGTATGTTAATGTCTTAATAGTGAGTCAGGGTGGAAATAAGTGTGGCTGGTTAAAGGCAAGAACCACTTTTCTTTTTGCTTTATACCTCCTTGTTTATTGGTTCAGTTTAATGTTTTCTTTGTGTCTGTGAAACACAGCTTGTTTTTACTGTTCTTTTGTTATGGAAGGATTATGAGGGAAGGCTGCATAATGGTTCAGTGATTAACATTGTCTCCTTGATTTGAATCCAGCTCATTTAATTCCTTTCTGCGTGGGAGGTGGTTTGCGTGCGTCTCCCCAAAATCTGTTGGTTTCCTCCAGGTGCTGTGGTTGTTAACATGTGATGATAGACATATATTAGAGTACAAACGTGTCTAGGGTGTTCCCAACCTCTCGCCCACTGCAAGCTGGTTCAGAGTCTCATGACTCTGTACAGGATTAGTGGATTTTGAAAAAGCACAGAGGGAAGCATTGAAGGTAGAAAGAAAGATATTTGCTAATTTAATTTCCAATGCACTGAGTTTATTTCATGAACCAGTGTTGGTCAACGATGCAGAATTGTCACACACAGGTGTTAGTTATAGAAGGTCAGCATTTACAAGTGTTTTTACTACTGACTACTGATCTTTTAATATGCATTTTACAAATCAATCGATAGACCTGAAGTCTTCCTAAATTGCTGTATACATTTTTGGTAAAAGCTGATAGCATAGTGTTGTTTCAAAAATTCTGACAGGCTCAGGGAAGCCACTAAATTAAATTTTGACTGATTTTAGAGCAAACTGGCAAAAATAGGCCTGATGTGCAGTAGCAGCAACTTCACTGAGAAGTATTTCTCAGGCTTGGCAGAAGATTTCAGAATCTTCTGCCAAGACTGGGTTATTGGAGTAATGAGCGTTGGCTTTGTTTGGCATCAGTTACCAAAGCTTTTGTCAGCAAAGGCATGTCAGTAAATCACCACTGATAAGTGTCTGACCAGCAGCTGACATGACATGGGTCCAAACCAAACCCAGCCACTAGGGGGAGTTTAGACTCCTGAAGAACAATTCACCAACACCATCCCCAACAATCAGTAATGATGAGAAAACGGTTGTTATTGAGACAGGTGAGCCTTTTGTGTTTGTATGTAGCCTGTATGATATTTCTTGTTCGTGTCTGTCATTGACCAATTAATAAACCAAAACTGCTGTTTATACTTTAATATAGACCTTTCCACTTAAACAGAACATTGATAAGACGTTATAGATATATAGATAGATAGATAGATAGATAGATACATAGATAGATAGACAGACAGATAGACAGATAGATAGACAGAGAGGTTGATAGATAGATAGATAGATAGATAGATACTGTTAGAGCAGCAGGTACCACATAACACACCTTACAAAATAAACAGTACATACAATATACAAATGTAAAAAATATACGAATTGCAAAACATAGAGAATAAGAACATGAAATATTAATAGTGGGTGATCTTGCAGTATGTGCAATCAGTTACCAGTAATGTGAAGAACATGGTAACAACATGGATTTTTTGTCTAGGGGAAAATAGAGAAAATCAAATAACACATGCAAAAGGTATTTTTTTAAATAATTTTATATGTTTAATTAGACGCAACGCAGTTGCAGAAACAAAACTAACTTCACTGCAACGCTGCGCTGAATTTTATGTAAGGGCCCGATGACATATTAAATAACAGTCTGAAGCGACGCCTTGTGTAACATCACATTTTTACGAGAGTCGAGGAACTTAGACGCAGCGTGCAGTGTGTGAATGACTGCACACACCCAGCGGTTCACCCACATTGGCCAAACACACACACTTGTATAATTAGATAACAGTCGGCCGTGCGGAGCCGCTCGTAGCCAACCAGCTGCAGCGCTTCATTCACCGGCAGCTGCTGCGACAGAGTGATTTGCTCTCGGCCCGCACACGCCGGTTTCCACGTGAAAGCGGCGACAACCTTATGTAAAAAGACCGACAGCACCGCAGACCAATCGCAGCGCGGACCGGCTGTCGTCGTCGCCGCCCCACGCGTGCATTGGCTCAGATCACTGTGACGCAGTGACGGAGTGATCTCTGCACCAATAGGCGCCTCGAAAGAGGAGGGGCTCGGCGCGGAGCTCGGAATGAGGTCACCGGATCCGCTGGAGACCCAGAGCAGGAGTCGAGCGGTGTGTGCGGAAACTCGACCGACAGAGAGCGGCGTGCAGGAACAGCCAAGGACCGTCGACAGCCTCAACCACAGACACCGCCACTGACACGGATTTATCTCACACAACCGGCATCAGTGCAGACGCTGACTCTTGAGAGGTTAGTAGCGTTTTTTTGTTTGTTTGTTTGTTTTTAACTTTGTGTGAGCTGTGTCGCGCTGTGTCCGTGTTGCTGCGTGTTTGTCAAATGTTTAAAATGAAAAAAAAATATATAGATAACAACACAGTTAACGAGCCGCGCTCAGGGTCCACGTAAACATGCTGTGCGAGCGCGTATCGTGAAAGTTGCATAACTGTGTCAGTGGGTGGGTCAGTCACGGTCAGTAGACTACAGCGGCTCATGCATGCGCACATGGCAGCGGGGGCGCGCGTGCGTCCGTCAGACCTGCGCTCCGTGGAACTTGTGCTATGTAATCAGCGAGTGAACGCGTCGTGCGGTAAGAACTGACCGACTCGACCGAGATCACGGTGGAGTTCAGAGTCGCGTATGGTGCAGTGTAGACGGGCTTCTCCCCCGTCGCCGGGTGCCGCTGTCACATGAAGACTCCCACTTACATAAACATCCCACTGCAGCAGACAACCTGTCATCATCATGCTCCTGTTGCTCGAGTCCGGGCAGTGTTCGTAATTGTGTGTTGGCTATGAAGAAAACAGTGGTTACATAAAGGGGAAACTCTGCCTCTTGGAAGCATGATCCCATTCATTATAATGGGATTGTTTTTATTTATTTGTTTATTTGTCAGGGACGATGCAAAAAACCCACTGTAACAGGTCATCATAACATCATACAGACGTGTTGCATATAGGATTTCTAGCCTATAGGCTTATTCACCTGGTTTGGCTTTTCTATTTATAAATGGTCATTACACTTCATTATCTAAACGACATTCGTTAAGTTAGACGCATAATAAATAGTGTCATGATCATACAAAATCTATAATATCTACATCACATTACAATAATATAACACACGTATGTGTATGCTCCCTCATTCAACAATGACATTAGATATTAAAAACTGTATAGTTAAAAATAAGTATATTGAAATATAAAACAACAGTGGTGCTGTAACTTAAATATAACTTGACATTTTCTGGTGTAAATTAATTAATTTACACCAGAAAATGTCAAGACAAAGATGAAATTAACAAAACCAAAAAATATCTGAAGCTATCAGTGTTAACTGTTGGTATTGAGATTTGATATCCAGCAGCAGTCTGTGTTTTTAAAGCCATTGTTGCAGTTTGTGCAGTTCAATGTTCACTCAGCTCTGACTACACCTGTATGTAGCAAACAGAACCTCTCCTGGCCCAGGAGCCAGTTGTTTTGGGGTTATGTTGCAGTAGCTGCAAGTAATCCTGCAGTGTTGCACTGTCTTAATCCATTCATTCATAAACGTATGTAAGTAAATGAATGCCTCCCCACTGCAGCCACTGCTGCATGGTTGTGTAAGATGATTTCAGGTGAAAAAATATTATCAGAGCAAATTATATCTGCAACATTGAAAAGTTAATATATCTATTTTTCAGTTCTGAATTAGTAAATATTCTGTTTAGAATTATGTGAATGGCAAGCCTCATGACATTACAATTCCTTCAGCAACAGCTTTTGAAAATAGTGATGAGACAGATGAGGATCACTGGCAGTGTTGACCATTTCAGTGGTGGCTATAGACGCAAGAACTTGAACAAATACAATCAAATTTGATTTCAAACCTTGTTTACAACCTTAACTTCAATGGATAAAAGCCCTGTCTGAATGGATCGATCCATTTCTTTCAACAAGGGGAAGTGAGCATCATGTTCCCAGGAGCCCAGAATGATCATTTGATTGCATTAAAATGACTGAAAGGGCCCAGGTAGAGCAACACGTACATAACTTGTGATCTTGTTTTTTCTCATCTTCCTTGTTAGCCACCTGCACTTTGACGCGTCCACTTCATTGTTAGATGTAACAGCTTCATTCACCTGCTGCCAGCCACTGTGCACTTTGACAGGGCATCACGCCCTGACATTTACACGTGTCCATGTGTCCTAAATTAGTCTATTTGGAGTTTAGATGATATTTGGATGTTATCATGGTTGAAATGGTGTGAGACTGTGCATAGTACAGTATACCCACCACCATGAATTAGATTCAGTTAATGAAAGGTTAAAAAAAGAGACAAATCACAAATTTTGGATATGCCTCAGCAGTAACCTCTACTTCAGATGTAGAATGGACATTTATGACCTCACCAGGAGGTCACAAGTAATGCAGTCTTGTGACAGACTAAGTCACAACTTGTTGCCGCATCAAATTTACTCACTGTGGGGTCGAACGTTTTGTCAGCACACACTGACCCAATTCACACAGCAGCAGGGACGGTGAACCCTACAGTTTGCAGCAAGTCAGGGATAAGCAGAATTGCATAATTGTGAACTCGCCACCAGATGAGATAATCATCAATGGACCTAC
The DNA here is from genome assembly GCF_022379125.1 of Scophthalmus maximus. Lineage (NCBI taxonomy): Eukaryota > Metazoa > Chordata > Actinopteri > Pleuronectiformes > Scophthalmidae > Scophthalmus > Scophthalmus maximus. Next base: position 17,358,836 of record NC_061519.1, read on the forward strand.
TTAACTGTAGTCACTTTGCCACGAAGGTTCAAAATCATGACGATAATTGTCGGGAGTGAGGGAAGGAGGCCGTCCTCTTGAAGTAAGGCATGGTTTTTGACCTATACTGCAGCCAGCCACAAGGTGGCGATCCAGATGTTTTCGCTTCACTTTGAGGGAGCTGTAATGTCGTCCATCTTTTATCTACAGTCATATTTGGTATGTTCAGTGTACTTGATGTTTCCTGTAGGTGAGCCCATTGTTGCTCTGCTGTGTGAGTCTCTTTGTGCAAATATTGCATTTTGCAGTTGTTTTGTGGACTTTGTAACATTTCAACCAGTCCACCGTGTTTGCTGTCAATGACGCGGCCATTGAGGCATGGGCACTTAAGACTAAGAGGGTTACTCTAGATAAACACACAAAGATATTGGATGGATTATGTTTTTTTTGTTCTCTGTGCCCTAAACGTCAAGTTTCCCTTGAATCAAAATGTAAACATAAGGTAAAATTACCACAGTTCGGTATTATTATGGACTAGCAGTGAATATTACCTTTTCATCTCAACCATTTGGTCATTCACTTTTCAGTACATGTAACTCACAATTTGTTATGTTCTTGCCACTTCAGAAATCTTCAGACTGTCTCTGAATTGCTTCCATTGTTCCTTAAGTCTAGTTTGTCATTGAGTCATTAGTCACGGGTATTTTTAAACTGTCTTCCATTTTGTTTACGGTTGTGCTGTAATGTCTTTTTCCGTAGATGATCTGTTGAAAGTTCCCTCCTCTGATGGAGGAGTGGTTACTTTCCAGTTTAAACACGTCACCGTTGATGCTCCAAAAATAATCTGACACAGGGAAATTTCTTCTGAAATATGTGCCCAACATTGGGTGGTCTAACTAGACAGTGTCTGCACGGCATCTCGTTCTCATTCTGCTGAATTTTTGCATTCATGTGTGAGACTACACTCGACCAGGCCAGTGTGTATTAAACCCACTCGGCCACTTGAGGCCACAGACAGCAGGGCTAGCTGTTGGCTACCAGCCTGTGGTGTCATTCAGATAAATACCGTCTACTGTTTCATGTGTTCCACGGTGGATGATCCTTGAAAAGGGTTGGAAGGTTCAGATGGGACAGACCTGCTGTTCCTAAAGGCCAAACTGTGTCCCAGTGAACCTTTTTTATTGTACATCAGAGAAGCACCTGCAGCGCTCTGCAGAATATTCTCTGATACTGTACCAAACAAAAAGACACTTGACTGGTGCCACTTTCATTTATCTCTCTGAACTTCATGTTTGTGTTTGTACATGCAAATTAATGATTACATCCTTGTATCACGTTTCCAGTGTTTTGACTAAATTAATTACAAGTGACCACTGATTTAATTTCATGTTATTGTGGCATAAAATACTTGACTAGACTTACAACTTTTTAAATAAATTGCAATGTATGATTGGTACTAACATGTAAAACGTCCCTCTCCGAACAGATCAATCCGCTTCCTCCCGTTATCTGCAGCAGTACCCTTGTGACAATCGGCTGATTGCGTTCTTTCATCATTCAGCCAACTGACCTGGAACCAGCCCAGGACGGCACATTTCCTGATGTCTGAAGATTCAGACATTCACTTCCCAATTCTGGAGGACCAGGATGGAGCCTTGGGGTGCAGAGCATCCACCTCCTGCAGCTCCATGCCAAGGGGGGCATCGGGGTGCAGCTCGATAGCACAGCTGCACCGGATGGGAGGCTACAGCCAAGGCGGGACTGACCTTGGCCTCCCCTCAGAGGGCAGCGACAGCAGCGGCCAGGACCCTCCTGCCTCGCCACACAAACATCGCAAGAGCACCCGCTCCCGCTCGCTTCCAGAGGAGGACGTGGAGATGAAGAGCAGCGGGTCTAGTGGGAGTGGGACCGAATCACATGGCAACGAAAGCCACGGCAACGAGAGCCACGGCCACCAGTCGATGGGCAGCTCCAGCAACAGCAAAGACTCGGCACTGCTGGAATCTTCAGAGAGCAACAAGAGGTAAGTTGTGTTTGTCAGAGTTGACAAATGTCTGAGTGAAGCCAAGGCTTCAGTGATGGCCATCAAACTCTTGGCCAGGAAGTGCACTTGAAACATGAGTGGATCCCCTTCTGTCAGTTTTCTCTGACTGTGAGAGTTTCCTCCCTCAAACTAAAAATGTGAATGGAGATTGATTCGAATTTTTAAATTAAGTAGCTCTAAATGACTGCCAATCGAGGACACACAATGATGGCTTTCATCCATCAAAGCACTAAACTATATTTCCTTAATTGGTCTAAAGCTGACACAACTTATTGATTAATCGATCAGTTGATCAACAAATAGAGCTGTGCGATATGTTCGAAATCTGATATCCCCATCAAGGTTATTTAGTTTCCATATTACAATCATATCTAATACATTCTTCTAGACCTTATGAATGGGGACCATGTGATTGCAGATGTAAGTCGCAGGTTCTCATGTCCGTGGTGTGTGAAGGGGAGAAGGTGCGCTTGATTTATTGTTTTTAAGTTGATTTAAGTTGAATCACAAGGACAAAACATTTCGTAAATGCCCAAAAATTGTCTGGACACGAATGCAACATGACCAAAAATAGTTATTGACACAATGTGGTCTGCCCAGGGGACAGCCAGAGTACGCAGTGGAAAAGAGAAAAAAGGGAAAAGACTTTTGTTCCCAGTAGGAAGACTGGATTTGTGTCATCTAGGAGGCTGGAGGCTTGTTCCAATGAGTTGAGTCACACTCTCTAGCTCCTTATCATTGCCACTGTTTGTCTCTGTTCATTCTGGGCGGAGCCAGCAGAGTTTCGTGCTTTCACATTCTTTTTTCTCTCACTCCCAGCTGTGCCTCCCGTACCTCACAACCTCTTTGTTAACCACTCCCTCTTCCTGTCAGTGTCTTCATCAGTCTCACACGCACCAGCTCCCTCCCTCGTCTGCTGACGATAACTTCAACCACTTCTTTGTCTCCCACTCTCCTCACACGATAGACCACATGCACAAAAGCCGAACATCGCATTGTACAGATGTATCTTATAAACTGAAATGAGGTGCCTGGTTGTGCCTGCAGATGCTATTTGCAAATGTTTTGTCTACAATAAGTCATTTAATCCTGTTATTTATAGCAACGTGCTGTTTCCGAAAGGTCAGTGTCCGATTACAGCTGCTGATTTGGTGTCTTAGTGCACCGATAAGCTTGTAGGCTAATGCAGTGGCTCACATACACAGAAAAAAAAAGCATCGCTATGCACTGATGTGAAGTGAAAGGCTAGATTGGACAAAGCGACCAACGCCTTGGTGAATGTGTCACATAATGTTTTCAATGAAGAGACTATTGAGTAGTAAATGTCTCTATGTTTCATATATAGTTGTCATACAGAATGGAAAAACACACCAGATGTTCAGCCCACTGGAGCTTCTCTTTGCCTTATTAATATGCAGCTGTTTCACTGTGTTATTCACATCTCCACAGAGTAATGGGATAGCCTAACATACACCTGATGCAGTAAGAAGTCAAATGTTGACGCTGGCCATCAATGGAAAGTTTCGTCTTGAACGAGGCCACCTTGCCCTGATCTTCACCATGAGAAGAGAAACTAAAACAAAAAATCCTTCTGTAACCTGCGTCCACTACTGACAGACTTACTGCAACTTTGCAAATGATCCTACTGAACACTAGTACATGATCCGTGAGTCCAGGTTAAAACCAGCTGTTGCTCTTTTGGATATCGGTGGCATTGTTTGATGGAATCAGAGGCCTGCTTGAGCTTGGAGAGGCTATTAAAGTAAAGGTGTTTTCTATTCTTAGCCAGGTAAGCAGGTTATAACTTGTAGCGAATGGACGAATCTGTGTCTCCGACAACTGTTAATAGTCTTTAGTTAAGCTTGTTGGCTAATAGAGTGGACTACATTCTCAAACAGTCCAGGGGACTTTTTGTAGGAGTCCAGCTCCCATGTATACGCAGTTCAAGGTGGTGAATTAAATTGGCTGAAACTATGGGCAGATTTAAGAGTCTTTTTTGTTACTGATTTCATGGCAACCTTCGGATTCCTCTGACTGTGGGTCATTGTTCACTCACCAGTGTTGTCGATAATTCGTTGGGAATGCTCAGCAAAATTGTTGCACAGCTATTATTTAAAACTAAATTTAAGGTTTTCTTTGCATACATGTGAGTTTATATTTGGCAACTTATTCACGTAGATGTGTGAAAAGTAAGGTACCTATGTGCTGCCGATGAATTCAATTAAATTTGATATGCAGCCATAGAGAGGTGGATGGTATTGATAGATAGATAGACATTCCCTCTATGCGCTAGCGTGTCAGTGAAGATTTCTGGGAAGCTGGACCAAATTCTTCTCTTAGGCCTGAGTGTGGTCCAGGGCAAAAAAAAATCCTCAATTTGCTTTGACCTGGGAATAAAAGGCACAAAAGATTGTAGTCACAATGACGATGACATGATGACAGTTATTTTTCCCAACCTTATTCGTTCTCTTCCTCTCTCTTGTACCTTTGATGGGTCCTGCCAACCTTAGGTGGCTGGCTCCCGCCCTGTGCAGTCAATATACTGTACATCATCACCTACAATTCAGAGGGCATATTTTTTTCTTTATATATTTTGTGTTACCTTATTGCTTTTTTGTTTTGTATCAGAGTTTTGTGTGGAAATTGCTGATGTGGACTGAAATACACAAAACAAAAACAAAATATTACCGCCACAGATTAACCTTTGATGAAGTGTTTCTGAGCCTCACACTAACACACGTTGAGTCTAACACCAACTGTCGCAGTCCTGAGTGCTGAAGACTTGATTTGATCAAATTAGACTCCTGCTTGAGCTCGGAGAGGCTCTTTGTGAAGGTGTCGTCTATTCTTAGACAGGTAAGCAGGTTATTCATAGAAACCTGTGTTGTAACTGAGTCAATGTCTCGGACTCACTGTGGCTCAGGTTGAGCGGGTCGTCCACTGACCATAATGTCTCTGGTACGATCCCCGATTCCTCCCGTCCACATTGCACATGCAGTTGTCCCAGAGCAAGACGCTGACGGCCGCTCTGACATAATGTGTGTGAAAGTGAATGTGGCCTGATTTCTTTCATTGTCTGGCTCCCTAAATGAGAAGCGAAGCTGCCTGCACACTGTTCCCCCATTCACCCCGACAAAGGCAGAAATCAGCTGGTCTCTTTTCAGCTCACCTTAACAAACCCCATATTGTAAAGCTCAGTACACCCTTTTTATTATCCTTAGGTATCTCATGCACAGCGTCTCAGTGAGGTGGGAAGGAGACGCGTTTAACAACTGAGACATTGGATAATTAGAGCAAAATTTTCTGCTGTACCTCTACTGTTGGAATCTCTTGTGTCTGTCTCCCGCTCTGTTATTTGTCTCATTGAGGTGATATTTGAAATCTTTTTCTCTCCTTTGTTTCTCTCCCACAGCTCTAACTCCCACAGTCCATCTCCTCCCAGCAGTTCAAATGCCTTCAGTCTCCTGAGCTCAGAGCAGGACAACCCGTCAACCAGTGGCTGCAGGTACGTGCATCACCTCACAGTATAAAAGTCTAATTTTTAGATGACCACCAGGGAAGCTTAAAAAGAAATCATTCAGGAATCATCTACTGTTTTTCTTTGTGTAATATTTTTGGCGGGACCATTACTTTGTATTGACTTGCTGCTGTGTGTGATGTTGAACTTGCAGTAGTCAGGAGTCCGCCAAAGCCAAGACACAGAAGGAGCTGCTTAAAACCCTGAAGGAGCTGAAGCGTCACCTTCCTGCTGAGAAGAAAAACAATAACAAGTCCTCTACATTAAACACGCTCAAGTATGCGCTGCGCTGTGTCAAACAGGTGGAAGGTAAGGCTGATCTGTATATATAGCGTGTCTACACATATTGTCTGTATGTATTGATCCGACTTTGACAAGTACTTGTATCGGCTTTTGCAGCAAATGAGGAATATTACCAGCTTCTGATGATCAATGACAGTCAACCCTCAGGCGTGGACGTGTCTTCTTATACGATAGAGGAAATTGACAGCATTACCTCTGAATACACCCTCAAAAACAATGTAAGTAGCTGAATTATTTACAAAAATGATATTTAAGTTCTTTATATTTGCCTATAACAATGAATGCTGGGACAACAGCAACTGTAAATGCACGCCTGCTTTCAAAAAATTCATTGATTGTTTTGTCAGATTTATTTGATTATTTGAACGAATATACATAAATCTACTGCGTTCTTTAAGTTTCAGATTTGTGTGTTCCACAGGACATTTTTGCAGTGGCAGTGTCTCTTATCACAGGAAGGATCGTCTACATCTCTGATCAGGCTGCCTCCATCCTCAACTGCAAAAGAGAAGTGTTCAAAAACACCAAGTTTGTGGAGTTCCTGACACCGCAGGATGTCAGCGTGTTCTACAGCTTCACCACGCCTTACCGGCTGCCCTCGTGGAGCGTGTGCACCGGAGCAGGTACCAGAAATCCCACTGAGGGCACATTTGGTCTTTATTGTTATTAGAATAACAAGCCAAGTCTTTTTTTAATTTGTATGGAACAATGCCACAAATTTATCTGTACAAGAAAGGGACTAGGACAAGTAAAAACAGAGACAGACAGAAATATCATTGACAATATGGAGAAGCAAAGCGATTAAATACTGTATGTGACGAATGTCAGATAGCACAGGTAACATCTGCACCACAAAAACCTCTGAATAGACATATGTCACGGCCTGTTGTCAAGACGTGCAGGCGACCCCGACCTCATTCATAAAACTGATCAAGCACCATTTGTCCCTCTCAACTAAGCTGAATAGCAATGACTGAGCTGTGTCAGATGCCAAAGCCAAAATAGGAAATTCACTCTCCCCAGGAAGAACCTGAATGCACAAATGATGCCTTTGTTTCATAGCTCAGAGAGTTAATCATATCCTCTCCAGTTTCGCTGATAATGGCAGGATTGATTTGTTGCTTTAACTGCTGCCTCAGTTATCATTACATCCAGAGCTGCACTGTTCCTGTTGTGATTTGTTCCTCATATGTCTGGAAATAGAGCTGCGCCACCACATCATGTTTTTCGATGGAATGGTAATATAGGCTTGATCGCCTGCAGGAGCCGAGACCCCCGGTTGGATAATGATACCTTTTTAAATTCAAACTTTTCCTTTTCCTCCCTTGTCAGAGTCATCCCCGCCTGACAGCATGCAGGAGAAATCCTTCTTCTGTCGTATCGGGTGAGTGGATGTTGGGTCACATACACATTCGGGCCATCTGCTGCTCGTACCTGCTCGTGTTTTTATTCAGACTTTGTTTCCACTCTAGATGCTTCTCAATTAGTTTGTGACGTCATAAGCATGTAGACTTTAATTAAATGCTTTTTCCAGGCAAGTGTTTTAAATATAAACCTGCATTAGCACACACGCACACACACACACACACACACACACACATACATACACACACACACACACACACACACACACACACACACACACACACACACACACACCTTATTGTATTTTTTACAAGTTGAGTCGACTTCTTTTTCTTGTTGTTAAAAACCTTAAATCTAATCCTAGAAGTCACTTAAAACCTCGACACAAGAGCAGACATTTCATAATGAAGACACACATCGACATTCATTTACTCTCATTAACTGTACACAGGGATGGAAAAATCGCCAGGAGAGCACCATGTGTTCAGAGTCTTGAAATTGAAAAGTCCATAAACTTAGCTTGAGAGTATTTCTGAATGGTATAGACCCTTTGATTTGGTTTGATTGAGCTCTTCTTCTGTATAACTTACAGCGGGGGTAAAGAATGTCAGGGCGACATGCAGTACTATCCGTTCCGTATGACGCCCTATCTGATGAAGGTTCAAGACACATTCCATGCTGAAGACCAGTTCTGCTGCCTCCTCCTGGCTGAGAGGGTTCTCTCTGGTTATGATGGTAAGTACCTGACTGCCTTTTTTTTGTCATACTCCATAGAATGTCATTTAATATAACATATCATTTTGTTTAATGGATGTTTCCAGACACAGTTAAATAAATACTGCAAAATGACTAGTATACTCAGGATCTGTGGAAAATGTTTATAATTTTAATTAAAAATTTTGCTTTAAATCAGCACAATGATTTACAAATTTTCCTGTCCTTAAAGCACCCAGAATTCCAACAGACAAGCGGATCTTCACCACTACACACACTCCGAGTTGTGTGTTCCAGGATGTGGATGAGCGGTAAGCCATTGCGGAGGTGCTTTTACTGCTGAGCCATGGTTTGTACCATTGCTATCTATCTAACTGAGACGATATGTGTTTTGTTGGCATCAGGGCCGTTCCTCTCCTTGGGTACCTTCCCCAGGACCTGATTGGCACATCAGTCCTCCTCCACCTGCATCCCAATGACAGACCGCTCATGCTGGCCATTCACAGAAAGAGTGGGTCCATATAGAATTACAAAAGATAGCTAGAAAGCATTTCCTATGTCTCCACAGGAAATTTGTCCACACACTGTTCTAACTATGTTTTTTGACCTTTGTGTGCAGTCCTTCAGTTTGCAGGGCAGCCATTTGACCACTCATCAATCCGGTTCTGTGCACGAAACGGAGAATACATCATCCTAGACACCAGTTGGTCCAGTTTTGTCAACCCCTGGAGCCGCAAAGTCTCATTTGTCATTGGGAGACACAAAGTCCGCATGTGAGTATTAGTCTTTTAATGTCAAAGTGGATTCGTAGTGTGACATACCTGTGATCCACGAGATGAGGAAACTTCAGAGCGCTTTGATGGATCTTCTCAGACTGATGTTTGTTGTTGTCTGACAGGGGCCCTGTGAATGAAGATGTTTTCGTGGCTCCCGTCTCCTCTGTGGGCGAGACGAAGACCATGGACTCTGAAATCCAGGAGATTACAGAGCAGATCCACCGCCTCCTGCTACAGGTGAGGAAGGATAAGACATTAAAGTAATGTGGGATGTAAAGTATGGATTATAAAAGGCAGGATATTGAATACGTGATTAATCCTAGAATATAGCAGCGATGACACAGCTGAGGGATAAGAGCAACATCTTTCTTTCAAAAGACAAATCAAATTAAGTGTAAAATAAAATAAAAAATCAATTACCAATGGAGCAGGTTGGAAGAGCAAACGACTTTCAGTCCCAAGAATCTAACGAAAAAGATAAAGCCACACTATGATTAATCTAGGCAGCTCTACATCTCCTCTGTTTTGTGATTAAAAATTCTCTATCTGTTCCTTTTTAATCCCCCTCTTCCCTCTCTTTATCTGTGATTAGCCGGTTCATAACAGTGGGTCCAGTGGCTATGGTAGTCTGAACAGCAATGACCACCTGCTGGGAATTTCCTCAACTGGTGAGAGCGTGAACAAGAGCAAAATGCTGCGGGAGGAGGAGGAGCTGAGCAGCAAAGCCAGGCCTGTGAGTAACCCCAGTTACTTCCATTTATGTGCATTTACTTTTCACAATAACTCTGACGTTGATCGTTGGTTTTATAGTACTGGACTTTTTTGAATAAATAACATGTCAGTTGAACATCATATTTTAAATTTGATACAACAGAGTGGAGTTTCTTTTGCAGAAGTTGTGCTGACTACAGAGTCTTGTGTCTCGATTTCTCAGCGAACTTTTCAGGAAATCTGTAAGGGTATCCACCTTCAGAAGAGCCAGGAGCTGCAGACGACCAAACCAGAAAACAAGAAAAGCAATGGCAGTAAGTCTGGCTGATAACTGCCTGCATATGTGTGCAAATTATTGAGGTGTATGTTAACGATAGATAGCGGACATGTCTTTTGTGACTCAGATGTTGGAGGAATGTCTTATTTGTTGTGCAAGTAACCCCATCCCGCACTCGCCTCCTAACTGCTGGCCTCTCCCCAGTAGAGTCTGTACAGAAAAGCCCAGCGGTCGTGCGGCCCAAAGACTCGGCCGCCCCTCTCAACTGTAAGGAGGCTTGGTCTTCTATAGAAGAGAGTCAGTCAACTTTCCAGGAGGAGCTGAACGTCAATGATCAGATTGTCCACTCCTACCAGCAGATCAGCTGTTTGGACAGTGTCATGAGGTACGTAGTTGATATGATTTTTAGGAGTAGTAAATATGATCCTGGATTATCCTGTAATGGACACAATGTGTATCCAGCCTTGAATGCTTAAATGTTATAGGTTTGTTAAGCATGGGAAACGCAGGCCCTAGCAAACTAATTGCGACAAAAATGCATCCCTTCCACAGCCCAGTCATATCTTCAGTCCCACCTCAGGAGCCTACAATTGTCCGCAGATGACTAGTAGTAATAATGGTAATGATAAAAAGAGTATTACACAAAGGTGTATAACTCAGATGATAAAAAAGAAATGCATCTCTGCATGCAAACTATCTTCGGATAATTTATGATATTGAAAGAAGTTGGCACGTTGTCAATCAATTTTTGATCAGACATCCAGACACTTACTAAAGGCATTTCTCTGGTTCTATCAGAATCAATTGGTAGTATGGGATTTTCTCCCATCAAATCTAACCTGAACAGAAAAGTCCACCCCCAAATATTTCACCACTTTTTTTCTTTTACAATTGCTGATAACTAATTCATAGTGTATTGTTATGATTCCTGTAGGTACCTGGAGGGCTGTAACGTTCCCATTACCATGAAGAGGAAGTGCCAGTCGTCTTCTAACACCACGTCCTCTAACTCGGATGAGGACAGACCGAAGGGATCCAACAACATGGAGTTGTCTGAAGGTGTGGCACCGCTTCAGTTAATACCTTGAAAAGATACAAGACACTTATTGTCACTTCATCATACAAAGCTGTGGCCTTTTAAGTCCTTCACACTCTCTCAGACTCTACAATGGCAGTACCTTGTCAGTACCTCTTCTTCTCTGTTCTCTTTGGCAGAACCAGCCTTGTTGAAGGATCAGTCTGCGAGTTCCACTTTGGATGATCAAGACAAAAAGTCCAGTGACGCGGCCACTGCAGTAGTCGGCACCTCGCTGCCCCTACCTGTACCTAACAAACCAGAAAGTGTGGTGTCCATAACCAGCCAGTGTAGCTACAGTAGCACCATAGTGCATGTTGGGGACAAGAAGCCTCAACCGGAGTCAGGTACAGTGCTGTGGAAAAAGTATTTGCCTCAAGAATGATGTCATCTATTATTGCATATTTATCATACTGAGGTATCAGATCTTCAGACATAATGTACTTGAAAGACAAAGGAAACCAGAGTTAACATCCTCTTTAGCTATTTATGTTAGGCTTCCACCCAGAGGGGTAGGTTTTCATGTATCTGGTGCTTGTTTTAATGTTTGATCCCTTTATCTAGTAATGTAACATTTCTATGATCTGAAAATACTCAGTGTGACAAATATTAAGTAATAGAAGAAATTGTGAATGGGGCAAATGGTTTTTCACAGCACTGTAAAAGCAACTTTGTGTGTGTGTGTGGCTGTTTGTCTGTCTCTCTGTGTGTGTGTGTGTGTGTCTCTGTGTGCGTCTTTCAGTTCTGATCAATGCGCAGAAACGTTTGCAGGGTTACTGGGTGCAATCCAAAATAACCAATCATTTGGTTTAACTTGTCCGTCAGTTTGAAGAGCTCCCTGACCAAAAAAAAGATTGTTCAAGTTGCAGGCCGTAACGAAGCTACCTGTGATAATCTAGCCCTGCGTTTGTCTCATTGTTGTTAGGCCTTGAAGATTTTCTCAACTGACCATGTTCACAGGAATGACAGAAAATTCTGTATTTTGCATCCTAGTGAGACAGAATGAGAAAACCGATAATAATCAAAATCCAAGCTTTCATTTGCGGGGGTTCATTGCAGTACTACAGGTCCACATCTGAGTACTCATTACTCATTGGATAACATGATGCCACAAGCACTCAGTGACCACTCTGATGAACGGTGTCTATAATACGTAATTCACTCCTTTGGAATATTTGATATATTAATGTTTTTCACAACTGGCACAACCTGCACATTGTGTTATTTATGCTTTTTGACAATGAAAAACAGAAAGAAAGTTTAAGTCGGGTAGCTCAGTGATGGAGTGACATGTGGATAACATCAGTTATACTACATGTGCCATAATTTTGCAGTCACGAGCCTCTACAGTGCTTGTTCAACGTTGCTTTTTGTCGTTGTCACTGCAAATGTTGTATTTCATAAAAACTTTCATTGCTTTACCATATTTTAAGATTGTTTCTCCACTGTCATCCACACAGAGATCATAGAGGATGTACCAGGAACAGAGACGGCAGAATCCTGCCAGAACACTGGGGCTCCTCCTCGTGATGTTTCTCCTCCCAGTCAGGAGAGGGAGGCCTACAAGAAACTGGGGTTAACCAAGCAGGTTTTGGCAGCCCATACGCAGAAGGAGGAGCAGTCCTTCCTGCGTCAGCTTCGTAAACTCACAACGCTCAAAGAAAACTGCTCTCAGTACCTGGAGCGCCAAAGAGAACAGACCACCAGCGACGGTACTAGTGATCACCACACTGACACATCATATAAGAAGGATAATTCTGGTTTATTATAACTTGGGGCATTGCTTCAATCTGTTTTAATCATTTTGGATGCGACATGTTAATTTAATTTTCTTTTTTTTCTTTTTCACCCTCTAGCCGCACCCGCTGCTCGATCTTACAAGCAGGCTGGACAGGCCGCAAAGCCCATCACACGGCGAGGCACGCGGAATAAGAAGACCAAGTTGAAGCGAATGAAGCAGACCGAGTCCTCGGACAGCACAGGGTCCCATCACAGACAACAACAGCTGCGGCCACCTCTTCTAAACCATGGACTCAACCCGACCTCCTGGTCTCCCTCTGAGACCTCACAGTCCACTTTTCCCATGGCCTACCCTACCATGATGCCAGGCTACCCCCTCCAGGGTTACCCCAGAGCCAGCTCTATAGCGACCCACACGGAAGCCACTCTTGCAAGTTTTGGGGACAACCACGGGTCCCAAGCCCCTCCCTACCCCCCATCCATCCATCCTGTTTCCTACGTGGCCCCCATGGTCCCCCCCATCACCCCCATCGTGGCTCTAGTGCTGCCCAACTACATGTACTCTCCAATTGCCCCCGGGCCTCCACCACCACTGCCAATGTACCACGCAGAGACTGGGGGCTTCCCCACCCAAACACAGCCTTTCTTTCCGGCTGCCTATCCAGGCCAGGGCACCTTCACAGCTCAACCTTCCTTCGGTGTTCAGAATCAGTTCATCCCCCAGAACCATTTTGCTCCTCCTGCCGGTTGCATGACCCCATCGTTCCACTTCCCTCCACCCTCGGAAATCCCAAAGGGCCTCGTGGAGACCCTGTCTCGCCCCTCGACACCCCAGTCTGGGTTAGGTGAAGGTCCGGCATCGCCGCCTCTGTTCCATTCTGGCTGCAGCTCGCCGCTCAACCTTCTGGAGCTGGAGCTGTCTGCGGACCACCAGGACAATGCGGTGCTGCCCTCTGGAGGACAAGGGAATAATACAGCTGAAAGGGAGAAGGGATCAAGTGGCAACCAGACCAAGGTGAGGGAGTTGAAGCGGGAAGACAAGGAAATAACCCTCTTTTTATTTGCTGTCTTCTGTCTCTTTCCTTTCCTCCCCAAGTCCTCCAAAGCCTGTGATATTCCTGTTACCTTCTTAAACTGTCAGGATTAAATGTCAATGCCTCGCTGAACTTTATCACTGAGGGTTTTGTGGACCCCTTGTTGGGAGGCGGTGGCATGGTTCCCCCGAGACTCATGTTAATCATCGATCATGCCATCGTCGCAGATATTCCTCCACATTATTCAGTTAAAATGCATTTTTTGTGTGGTTTTTTTGCTGTTGTATTGCTATGCCATGTACAAAGTTAAGTCAGTCTAGACTCTTCAAAATGTAATGTGCCCAAGAGTGTTAACACATGATGTTGTTATCCCCTTAGCCATCTCTCAATGTTCCTGGTCCGCCTGGACCCTTGTATTGCGAGGGCACGTCCTGCGTCTGTGGGCGTTTGTCTTGGGATAAAGTGTGCTCTAGGCTGAGTGCTTACAGCAAAGAGGTAGGCAACTCATCAAAAAAACTACACACGTATCCAATTCCCATTCTGCCCGATTAAATGTGTCAACTCTATCTGTGAATGTTTCTCTTCTTTTCCTATCCATGACTTATGATTTGAATTTACAGTCTGCACTACTCTTGTCTGTTCGACAAAGCATATTGCACAGGGTATCTGCATGAGACTGAGGAGCTTTAGAAAAGCAATGTACCGAATTACTTAAAAATGTCCACCAAGTGAAACCAAAACTATATATCGTAGCAGGCGTTGCACAAACATACAGTACATCCACTCTTTGATTTTGCATGCAGGGCCTCTGAGGCTTGAACACCATAACATCAGCAGTTAAGTCCTATTTTAGCATCTGTGGTGACATGCTATTGTTTTCTCTGTATGTTTGCAACTATTTACTGTTAGACATTAATCTTTTCCCAAAACTCCTAGATATATTTCACATACTCTTATTTCTGAATTTAGTTATTTTCCCTCTTTTAAATCGGCTGGAGAAGGATCTGGTTCACTGTCGTTATTCTAACTAAGCTAAACCTTAATGGTACCAGGTGATGGGTGAAACATGCTCAGTGCAGAAACATACTCTCAATGGAGTCTTAAAGTGCAGAGGCAAGCTGCAACACAGCTCCTGATACTGCACGTGACTGTTTTCATAAAGATGCACATGATGAAGGGAGCTCTGCAGTCTGTTGGCCGGCGTTATGGAGTCAAGCTCCTCTTTAACGTCATTGTTTTCCTGTTTTTATCTTTGCAGGCGAGCTCGCGTGGCGATGGGAACAACAGCGACGCCAACTCCTCATCGAGCGGGATGTTGGACATCCTGCTCCAAGAGGACTCTTGCTCAGGCACAGGCTCGGCCACCTCGGGGTCCATGGGCTCAGGGTCCAATGGTTGTGGAACATCAGCCAGCGGCACGTCCAACAGCGGGACATCTAAGAGCAGGACGTCAGCCAGTGGTGCATCAGCTAGTGGGACCTCCGGCAGCGGAACAGGTGTGAACTTAACTTTGAGCATCTTGCGGATTTCACGAGATAAGATCAACCTCTCACATCAGTAGAACAAAGTTATGACAGGTCAAACCTGTAATACTCTGCTGTCTGTGTGTTCTCAGGAAGCAACAACAGCAGTAAATACTTTGGCAGTGTGGACTCGTCCCAGAACAGCCGGGAAGTCAAGGGTCACTTGAGCGGCAGCGATGGACGGCCCGTGGAGATGGAACAGGGCGAAGACTTCCTCAAGTCTGTACTTCAGGACCCGCTGTGGCTGCTCATGGCCAACACAGATGACAAGGTCATGAAGACCTATCAGCTGCCCTCGCGGTGAGTAGGAAGGAGGACAGGGGCACGTAGCCAATGAGGAGTTGAATAGTTGCCCTCTAGACACTGTGTGATAGTTTAGCAAACCTCTGCTTGTTGTGGAAGGACAAGTGTTCCTCAGTGATAGACCGGTTTCCTCTTTTTAGACAATGGAAGATGTGTTCAGCCAGGAGGACAATGATTTATTTTGTCTAAGAAACAAACCTTTATTTTTCACCCGCCATGCACTTATAGGCAACTGACAGCTACAGGTTGATGAAAAATTCAGCTTCAAGCAGAAATAACATCAACCCAGAACTACAGCAACAAGTTACATAACATTTGTCTTTAAATCATACATAGAAACTACCAAGCCCAAATAACTCACTGTACACTGAGCACAACAACACACTCATTACTTAGCCTTACTATTTGTTAAAGTCGGCAAAAAAAAACATTTATATCTGCCCGCTGGCTGCGCACACATCTCAAAGTGTTGTCACTAGGAAACCTGTCTGAGAGCTGCAGAAATGTGGTTGATGGCTGAACTGTTAATTCATTGGAATTTGAGTTGCACAGTTTAGAATTTGACTTTCTTCAGGCAGCAGCTTGATTTGTTAAACTGTGTTTCCTTCTAGGTGCAATGTGCTATCTTTCATGCACAAAGGCACTAAGAGTGATTTTCTGTTGTGGTTTCACTTAGAAGCAGAGAAACTCTATGGTTGTAGTGACTTCTTTCAACCACCATATGGCAGCCTTTTATTTGCACAATCCATAGCTAAGAGAAGCTGGACACTGAGCGGCACTGACTGTAGATAACTGTACATAGATGATTATCAGCAGTGCACGATTTTCCTCTGATTTATCTTAAGCGGTGCCATTGAATGTCGCTGCGCTTGTGTGCTTGGTTCTGCAGTGACATCGAGAGTGTGCTCAGAGAGGACCGAGAGAAGCTGCGGCTGCTGCAGAAGAGCCAGCCACACTTCTCAGAGGAGCAGAAGAAGGAGCTGCTTGCCGTCCACCCCTGGATCAAGAAGGGAGGTCTGCCCAAAGCCATAGACATCAAGGTATGACGACAATATTCATGGTCAAGTTCAAATCAGTGGAATCTGAGAATGTCAGATTGTCCGATTTTTTTTGTGTGCTCATTTAGGTTTTTAGGATATGTTCATGGATATGTGTACAATGTGCCTCTTACACATTTTTTATGTATAAAAAAAATTAGTTCATGTGTTTTAATTCTAACTTGATATCCATGTGTTTTATCGGTCCTGAGATTGCTCTTAAAAAACATCCAAAGTTAAAGCTGTGCACCCCAACGTTTTTTTAATACATTTTTCTTTTTCTCAAATGCAAACGTCTAGCCTCCTTACTCAAATGCCTCTTTTACCTGTCTGTGTTTTCCAGGTATGCTCCTGCTGTAACAATATCTCAGAGGCGGCGACAGCAGCAGCAGCAGCAGCAGCAGCGGCGGTGGAAGATCCGCCAGACCTGGACATCACTTATACGGACACAGGGGACGTCGGATGCCGGCAGACGCCCAGAGAGGAGCCGTCAAACAACTTTGTCATTTCCTGCCTTGCCTCTTCACCTGACTCCAGATCTCAAACACAATAAACTGCTCGAGATTTTCAGAGTGACTTTGATTCTCACATCAGCCTCTTACTTAAATGACTAACAAGAGCAACTTTTGAAGACGGACTTACCCTTTGCTCTTCACAGGAAATTCTTCATAACTGTCTCTTGTTTTTTTTTTATGAATTGTACAGAAGAAACTGCCTCAAATACTGTAGAATGTAAATATTTGTAGTTTTCATGATCTTTTATTTAATTTGAATATACTTACAATTTGCACCAATTTTGGTGCTTGCTGGGTGAGGAAAAACATGAATGGGACTCCTGTATATGTCTGCAAACTTGTTTCTGGTGTCGCATACAAACTCATCAGACATGTCTGAAGGTTTTCACTACCTCCATCCTCAACAACAGTGTTGGACGACATGCTAACTCATGCTAACTCCTAACTTGAGTAAAAGTGGTATAATCACTATGCAAAAACACTCCATTAAAAAACACTTCAGACAAAAGTGTTATCAGCATATATCTGAATTATCAGAGGGAGGTAGTGTTTATGCAGAAAGGCCATTTTCAGAATGCGATATTGTCTTATTTATTGGATCAGTTTTATCGATGCAGTGACATGTTTGTAGCATTTTGAAGCTGTTCACTGTCAAGCCTTTAATTCCCTGTATTAAAATAAATAGTTTATATTTTACACTTTAAAACAGTTTGACGTGTGACAGTTTACCATGTTTGTTGTTGTATGTCATGATGGAGGTGGTGAAAACACGGAGAAGAAAATGTGCTCACCAGCCCGTTATATTTCTTCAAATTGTACATTATGATAAATGACATATTATTTAATACTTGGAGCAGATTGTTGTGCAGCTTTAAGATTTCATTCTTACTGCATCAGTTTCTCACCAGTGGCATTTGTGTCAGTGTTCTGCTGTGATGCATTCACTGACCTGAATCCCTTTTCCATGCTCGTGTGATTCTTTGTAACAATCTTTGTCTGATAAATATATATATATTTTTACATGCAATATCTGTTTCTATTCAATTTATGTTTTTAAGCTATGAAGAGAAAAAAATCCATCAGAAAAAGCAACCAGGGCCCAGATTATAAATGTTTACTATAAAATACTATTTGAAAACTGTGAGCTGTGGTGGACTGGACCAGTATTCTGTTCATGGTGTTTGTTAGATATCAAGTGGAGAGAACATGGATGTTTTGGCCCCTTGGAAAGTGTGCCACATGACACTTGAACCGGTCTGATGTTGCACCTCATAAATATGCAGAGGAGCATCCTGTGACAGCCGCCGAGGCTCATTCAGTCGAACCGGTCAGAACAAACGTGTTGTTGGCCTCAGATGTCCGACTTTAGGGTTATTGCGCGGGTATGAAGACAGATGCCAGGTCGTGTGGACAGAGCCTCCCTCCACTGTGATGCTGATGGAGAAGAAACGCTGCTCCGGCGTCTTCGTCATTTGTCATTTGTCCTTCTGTTATCCGGAACAGACACTGGCCACAAATGCAGATAACAGCTCAGCGTCGCTGGATCAAAATACTGGACCAAATACCAACGGGATCTGAGATCAGTGTTTGGGATCACGGCTGATCAGCTGATCGACGACCAGATAATAAGGCTCCGCGAACCCATTGCCTGGTGGCGGCAGACTGATGCAAAAGTGTCGAACTCCAAAAGTGCAAAAACTGTATTAATATTTCCTACGATGCTTGTGAGGTTTGTTCTTCGCTTTCATAAAGTCAAGACGGTCTTGTCCGTCCGACCACTGCAACAACAGCGGACATGTCCCCGGACAGACGGTCAGCAGTGGGCCCGATCAAAGACCCCCCCCCCCCCCCCCCCCCAACTGTTCACACCTCCCTCCCTGTCCCAGGCCGAGGTGCGAAGCTTATCGATCCGCCCTCCCGGGGGTGGGGGTGGGGGGGGGGGGGGGGGGGGGGGGGGGGGCAATTTGCACCTCTAGGGAACCCACAAATCCGGTGTAGTCGACTACACATGTGAATCAAGTTCATCGCCCTAACAATCAACACCTTTCTTTGGAAGTTTAAAAAAAAAATGCAATACTTAAAAGTGTTTTAGGCTACATATCATTTTTCAGCTGGAGTTATAATAACCATGTGGCAAGGGGGAGAAAACTGAGAGTAGAGTTGCCTACTAACACAATGCAATCATTAGGGCCCGAGCACCGAGGTGCGCGGACCTGGGGCATTGCATGCACCAGGGCCGCATGCACCGAGGTGCAAGGCCCTATTGTTTCCGTAAGGATTATTAGGGCCCGAGCACCGAGGTGCGCGGACCTGGGGCATTGCATGCACCAGGGCCGCATGCACCGAGGTGCAAGGCCCTATTGTTTCCGTAAGGATTATTATTATTATTCTTATTATTCTTATTATTCTTATTCAGCATCGTTCACTCACTTTTCAGGCCTTTCCCATATACGAAAACGACTGAAACTTGGCACACACGTTAAGAAGTGCTCCCGCTACTCAGGCCCAGAGACCTGGCACTGGGTGTGGCCCAGGGGCTCCACAGCGCCCCCTGGAAAAATCAGCAGGAATAGGAAAAAAAAATTTGGCATATCCTACATAAATGAAATTTGGGAGGCAGATACATCTTGTCGGTACTGACAAAAAACCTCTTGGCAAAATTTCCTATGACCAACAGGAAGTCGGCCATTTTGTTTCAAAATCCATATTTCACATGCCATATTTTAATGAACTACTCCTACAAATTTCACATGAGCAACTTCAAATTTGTTGTGAGTCATCTAAAGACCCAAGGGATGAAACATTATCAAAAGCTTGAGTGTACGTCAGAGGCCCATGCTGTGACGGCTTGGCGAAAATTTGGCGAATTTCGATCCCTCGCCATGAAAACGGAAGTCGCTCGTAATCGAAGGTACATGCTTCGATCGGACCCAAACTTCTCAGGCATGATAACAATCTTGCCCTGAACAGTTTACCATGTCAATATTGGACATGGGTCATAGCGCCACCTACTGGCAACAGGAAGTATAATGTTTTTACACTTTTACGTCCTCTGTCTTATAGGTTGACTACATCAACGTCAAATTTGGTCAGCTAAGTTGTAAGAAGTTGCTGACGTGGTACTATGAAATTTGTGACCATGTGTCAAACGCTGTCGCCATGGTGACGCCTTGTTCGCCATAAAATACGAATACATATTTGAGGCACTTACGATGCTTTGTTTTTCACGAAACTTGGCAGACATGTTCAGAGTGGCAAGACAATATGTGCGATATGTGTCTTTTGTCCAATTGTGTCAAAATGGCTCCATAGCGCCCCCTACAACACTTAAAAGTCAATTATCCCACCTTTAAATTTGACGTAGAAGAACCAAATTCGGTGGGCTCATGTACCTCCCGACGAACTACCAAAATGCCTCTTGGAGCAATTAGCTCCGCCCAACCGGAAGTCAGCCATTTTGATTTTACCTTGGCGTAGGCGGCGAACGGAAGGCGTCGTACTTTCGCGAACTCCTCCTAGGCGGTTCATCGTATCCGTCTCAAACTTGGGTAAAGCGTAGAGGAGGCCTTCCAGATCAAACGATATCAAAAGGTTTTGTCCACATCGAAAGGCGTGGCCGCGGTGAAGTGTGATTCGCCACGAACAGGAAGTTGCTCCAAATCAAAGGTACATGGTCTGATCTGATCCAAACTTCTCAGGCATGATAACAGTCCCGCCATAAACACATCTACATGTCAATTTTGGACATAAGTCATAGCGCCACCTAATGGTAATAGGAAGTTTGAAATTCTTCTTTTACGTCCTGTGCCTCGCAGGTTCAATGGAGAAACCTCAAATTTGGTCAGCGTATTTGTGAGACGTGGCTGATATTGTACTGTGAAATTTTTGACCATGTGTCAAACGCCGTTGCCATGGTGACGCCCTGTTCGCCATCAAATACCGATACATGTTTGAGGCACTTATGATGCTTTGTTTCTCACGAAACATGGCAGACATGTTCAGAGTGGCAAGTCGATATGTCCGATATGTGTCTTTTGTCAAATTATGTCAAAGTGGCTCCATAGCGCCCCCTACAACATTTAAAAGTCAATTATCCCACCTTTAAATTTGACGTAGATGAACGAAATTCGGTCGGCTAGTGTATCTTCCAACGACCTACAAAAAAGCCTCTTGGAGCAATTAGCTCCGCCCAACCGGAAGTCAGCCATTTTGGATTTTACCTTACCCCTATTGGATTTTATTTTATCCCTAAGCAGTGAACGGAAGGCGACGCACTTTGACAAACTCCTCTTAGGCGTTTATTCGGATCTGTCTCAAACTTTAGCAACACGTAGAGGAGGCCTCCCTGATCAAGCGATATCAAAAGATTTAGTCTACATCGAAAGGCGTGGCCGTGGTGAAGCGCGATTCGCCATGAACAGGAAGTTGCTCCAAATCAAAGGTACATGGTCTGATCTGATCCAAACTTCTCAGGCATTATAACAGTCCCACCCTCAACACATCTGCATGTCATAATTGAACACAAGTCATATCGCCACCTAATGGTAAGAGGTCGTTAGAAATTTGACTTTAACTTCCTCTGCCTGGCAGGTTCACTGGAGAAGCCTCTAAATTGGTCGGCTTAGTTGTGAGACAAGGCTGATATTGTACTGTGAAAGTTTTGACCGTGTGTCAACCGGAAGTCGACCGTTTTGATTTTTCGACCCGAAGTCTGTCGGTGCCACGAACCGAACCTGCCGGGAAGACGGCATTTTCAAAGTGAGGACACGGGGAAGAGAAATTGGCGCGTCCCGACCGGCCGTCGCGAGACCCGGCGGACGCGTCGAGAGACTCGGCGGACGCGTCGAGAGCGGCTGCCGGCGCGTCCCCGACGGCAAGAGTGCGAGGGCCCGATCATCGCTGCTCGCAGCTTTAATTATTATTATTCTTATTATTCTTATTATTCTTATTCAGCATCGTTCACTCACTTTTCAGGCCTTTCCCATATACGAAAACGACTGAAACTTGGCACACACGTTAAGAAGTGCTCCCGCTACTCAGGCCCAGAGGCCCGGCACTGGGTGTGGCCCAGGGGCTCCACAGCGCCCCCTGGAAAAATCAGCAGGTATAGGAAAAAAAAATTTGGCATATCCTACATAAATGAAATTTGGGAGGCAGATACATCTTGTCGGACCTGACAAAAAACCTCTTGGCAAAATTTCCTATGACCAACAGGAAGTCGGCCATTTTGTTTCAAAATCCATATTTCACATGCCATATTTTAATGAACTACTCCTACAAATTTCACATGAGCAACTTCAAATTTGTTGTGTGTCATCTAAAGACCCATGGGATGAAACAATATCAAAAGCTTGAGTGTACGTCAGAGGCCCATGCTGTGACGGCTTGGCGAAGATTTGGCGAATTTCGATCCCTCGCCATGAAAACGGAAGTCGCTCGTAATCGAAGGTACATTCTCCGAACGAACCCAAACTTCTCAGGCATGATAACAATCTCGCCCTGAACAGATTGCCATGTCAATATTGGACATAGGTCATAGCGCCACCTACTGGCAACAGGAAGTAACATGTGTGTACACTTTTACGCCCTCTGTCTTATAGGTTGACCACATCATCATCAAATTTGGTCAGCTAAGTTGTAAGAAGTTGCTAACGTGGTACTATGAAATTGGTGACCACATGTCAAACG
Source organism: Scophthalmus maximus (assembly GCF_022379125.1). Classification (NCBI taxonomy): domain Eukaryota; kingdom Metazoa; phylum Chordata; class Actinopteri; order Pleuronectiformes; family Scophthalmidae; genus Scophthalmus; species Scophthalmus maximus. Next base: position 17,381,437 of record NC_061519.1, read on the forward strand.
CTGTCGCCATGGTGACGCCTTGTTCGCCATAAAATACGAATACATATTTGAGGCACTTATGATAATTTGTTTGTCACGAAACTTGGCAGACATGTTCAGAGTGGCAAAGCAATATGTCCGATATGTGTCTTTTGTCCAATTGTGTCAAAATGGCTCCATAGCGCCCCCTAGAACACTTAAAAGTCAATTTTAACACCTTCAAATTTGACATAGAAGAACCAAATTCGGTCAGCTCATGTACCTTCCGACGACCTACCAAAAAGCCCCTTGGAGCAATTAGCTCCGCCCAACCGGAAGTCCGCCATTTTGATTTTACCTTGGCGTAAGCAGCGAAGGGAAGGCGTCGTACTTTAGCGAACTCCTCCTAGGCGGTTCATCGTATCCGTCTCAAACTTGTGCAACGCGTAGAGGAGGCCTTCCGGATCAAACGATATCAAAAGATTTACTCCACATTGAAAGGCGTGGCCGCGGTGAAGCGTGATTCGCCATGAACAGGAAGTTGCTCCAAATCAAAGGTACATGGTCTAATCTGATCCAAACTTCTCAGGCATGATAACAGTCCCGCCCTAAACACATCTACATGTCAATATTGGACATAAGTCATAGCGCCACCTAATGGTAACAGGAAGTTTGAAATTGTACTTTTACGTCCTCTGCCTTGCAGGTTCACCGGAGCAACCTCAAATTTGGTCAGCTTAGTTGTGAGACATGGCTGATATTGTACTGTGAAAGTTTTGACCATGTGTCAAACGCTGTTGCCATGGTGACGCCCTGTTCGCCATCAAATACGAATACATGTTTGAGGCACTTGGGATGATTTGTGTCTCACGAAACTTGGCACACATGTTCAGAGTGGTACGTGGATATGTCCGATATGTGTCTTTTGTCCAATTGTGTCAAAATGGCTCCATAGCGCCCCCTACAACACTTAAAAGTCAATTATCCCACCTTTAAATTTGACGTAGAAGAACCAAATTCGGTCGGCTCATGTACCTCCCGACGACCTACCAAAAAGCCTCTTGGAGCGATTAGCTCCGCCCAACCGGAAGTCAGCCATTTTGGATTTTACCTTACCCCTATTGGATTTTATTTTATCCCTAAGCAGTGAACGGAAGGCGACGCACTTTGACAAACTCCTCTTAGGCGTTTATTCGGATCTGTCTCAAACTTTAGCAACATGTATAGGAGGCCTCCCTGATCAAAAGATATCAAAAGATTTAGTCTACATCGAAAGGCGTGGCTGTGGTGAAGCGCGATACGCCATGAACAGGAAGTTGCTCCAAATCAAAGGTACATGGTCTGATCTGATCCAAACTTCTCAGGCATGATAACAGTCCCACCCTCAACACATCTACATGTCATAATTGAACAAAAGTAATAGCGCCACCTAATGGTAACAGGTCGTTAGAAATTTGACTTTTACTTCCTCTGCCTGGCAGGTTCACTGGAGAAAACTCAAATTCGGTCGACTTAGCTGTGAGACAAGGCTGATATTGTATTGTGAAAGTTTTGACCGTGTGTCAACCGTAAGTCAACCTTTTTGATGTTTCGACCTGAAGTCTGTCGGTGCCACGAACTGAACCCGCTAGGAAGACAGCATTTTCAAAGTGAGGACACGGGGAAGAGAAATCGGCGCGTCCCGACCGGCCGTCGCGAGACCCGGCGGACGCGTGGAGAGCGGCTGCCGGCGCGTCCCCGACGGCGAGAGTGCGAGGGCCCGATCATCGCTGCTCGCAGCTTTAATTATTATTATTACTGTGCATAATGGCACAGTAAATTATATCATCATATCTGATATTAGTGGCTTGCATATGTATAAGCAGCATTGGTGTCCATAGGTAACTATTCCAGCTGGAATAAAAAAACAACATAATATTTTCCTCTGGAATGTAAAGTACAAGAATACAGTAAAGGATCAGAGGGAAATAGTGAGTATAAGGCGAAGCTCATTATAAACCGTTGCTGTTTGATAACTAATGAATCATGTTTTAAAGAAAACTGATCATATGCTGTGTTTGAACAGGCTTGAAGCTGACGGATAAAAGCAGTAGTTGAAAGTAATGTATTTATACTCCTGAGAGGAGGTGGGGTGTAAGTAGCCTATAAAGAAACATACAATACACGTGAAATAAATAAGGCCACCACAATCCACACCGTTCTTTTTGGTGGAACGAGCTCCCAAAGGTTATTAGAGCAGGGGTGTCGACTCATCTTCCCAGAGCAACTCCTCTATCAACCCCTCTGACACCCTGACCACCACTTTTAGTTTCCAGCTTTGAGTGTCGTCCCTCAGTTGTTAGTCGCTTTGGACTAAATTACAGCACTTGAGTTCTTAGTTGTTTCCCAGCACTGGAAACGTGTCATGCCATGGTCATGACTAATAACCAACAGCTCATTGTATTAACCCCCCACCCCCGGTCGTTTTCACCAAGGATCCCTCTCACTCTGGGTGTTTTAAGACTGCGGACGGCGTAAGAAACGACACTTGGTGCGAACATCACAGGAACAAGCAGACGGGACGTTGCACCAGAGACGGGGATGGTCCAGGGATTGCCCTCCTTTCTTATTCATTCGCAGCTGCAGGAGCTGACGGTGCAGAGGCAGAACAGTGTCTGTGGCTTGTCACCGGGAAACACAGAGGTCACGTCTGTGAGGATCCAGAGTGTCTCTGTGAATAAGTATGGATGTTTTGACCCCCTCCTCATTACAAAAAATACATTTTATTCATCATTTGTCTAATTACTACTAGATGTGTATTGTTCCGTATGAGAGGTAGTGTAGTACGGGTTAGACATATAAAGTAATCAAATGAAAAAAAAACAAGTGTTTGCTTTGTTACTGAAGAGCCGAGAGTCATGACTGAGCAAGTTATTTGTGCACCGTGTTATTTTAAAACTCGATAAAAAGAAGGAAAAAAAAGCTGAAGTTATCAAAACCCACATATTAAGTCCTTGACGAGGCCTATATAAGGAGTGAGTGGATTACTCATTTCACACCTCACAAAAACCGTCTACGATGTGCTAAGGGCTTTCGGAGAGAGGCTGCACAACAAATGGTAGAAAATCGCAGAGTTATAACTAATATCTTGGCGACAGCTGTGGGTGGGCGGTTGGTGGGATCCTTTTGTGTGAAACGTGTCTCTGCTGAAGAAGCTGTTGCACAAATACAATTTTTGAAACGGGCCGTTATTCAAAAGGGGTATTTATTGAAGAGTGGAAACTTGGGGAGATCTGACGATGACGCAGTCTACTAACAGCCATTTTTTTACATGCACAATTACAAAGTTAAAATCTTTCTAAATAGGAAATACTTTACACACAGCTAACAAACCCAGTTTCGGGCGGGACAACTATCTTCCATACAGCCCAGTCATATTCAACAAGTAAATATTTACACCCCCTTCACAGAAGGCAGGCCCACACCAGGCCTACACATTTTCCAAATGAAGACCCCCTGACCTCTGCAAAACAGATTTACTTACATACTTTTATTTATTTAATACATTTTCGTTTTATTGGTTAATTGATCCACAATAATTTTACAAAGAGCTTCTCAGGTGCCTTC